>NW_020170586.1:0-2021 GCF_000524195.1 Echinococcus granulosus | reverse complement strand
TGTGCAAGTGTCTACTGCAATAATTTTCGTGGTGACTTCGTCTACCAATGTTAATAAGCGCACTAATCATAACACAAAATTAGGGCACTTAAGTGATTTTGGCTACACCGTACTGTCACAGATGTTGGAGTAAGTATTTATTACCTGTTGAGCCGTTTTTAGCAGTGGATTCGAAAAACTGAATGAAAACCAACACAGGCAATCGGTGAAGACGGTATGATCAAGAGTTAAGCGTAAAGCAAAATGTACAAATTAATTTTTCACCTACGATCTTGAGGTTAGCAATTACCAAGGCCTTATATCCGCGTGGAAAGAACTTTTGAGAAATAGTGTGGATCAGCGGAGAGGAATAAACTTTCTTTGTCTTTGCACTAACAGAAGAAGATATACTACCAAAAGTTGGATTTTTACCTCTCACTGTAAAAGTTATTGGCTAGTATTACTATTGAGGGGGTGTATCACAGTCAAATGTAAAGAAATAAAATGCGACTTATCATAACCGAGTTGACAAGAATAAGCGTCAAATTGCGTTAATTTTGCAATGAAACTTTTCATTACTAACCCTGGAAACTGAAGCATTGAAGAATACAGACATCAGCATGAAAATCAATGACGTCGCTCGCTCTACCAACACCTGAAAGTAACTCATTGCCCCTATACACAGCACTTTTGAAACCAACGACTTAACCAAATACTCACATCCCTGCAGCAGTTGCCTTTATGATACTTTGCCATTTTCCCCTCTCTTATTCATTTCCCACAGCTCGATTTTTGCTAAATGTCTGTGGGACCTTCTCCTTGACAAAAAATTTTCAAGAAAATATTAAGACACAAGCATAATTATTCCACAATTACGCAATAAAAAGTACACCTACTTTATCGTATTTGCGCATGCTAAGTAAGGACAAGAATATGGGTACTAATGAATTAACCCAATAATACCTTATAGATAACCTTTTGAATAAAAAATCAAAAGGGAAAACGAAGGTTATACATGGTGGAGGGAAAAATATGCTATTCCTACATGAACTCTGAAGGACTGGCATTGTTTAAGAAAGCTTGTTTTCCATCTGTTGTACTGTAGCGTCCCAAAACTCCCTGGAGACTAAAGAAGGCACAATATATATTCAGCGTAGAGAAGGTGTCTGGGCTACTGGCATGACCCGGAAGGCCAGCCCATCCAGAGAGGTACAAGAGGGATAATTCAAAGTACAAAAGTGGTGCCTCACCAATACCGAGGGATAAACCACTATCATATTACAATATAGTATGGCAGCTAATCGACCCATAAAGGGAAAGGCATGGTTGACGAAGAAGTTGTGTGGTAGGTAGCCCTAGGCCAACAGCAGAGCACTGTGCTGTGGACCCTGAATGCCGTTGCGGACATTTCGGAAAAGGATTTTGTAAAAGACCTTCATCATGCGTATGCATAGATTAGGGATGCCTAAATCAGTGACGACTCCGCAACACTACTATCGAGGTCGTCTCGACGATTTGCAGATTACCCATTTACACGAAGCATGAGGATAACAGCAAGAAGAAGGAACTACTCTACTAATACACAACAACTTCCAGACATCCAAATGCAGTGGGCATGGGAATCCACCTCAACCACCCTAGAACATCCATGATGAAAAAGTGTTTGGGAGGGATTTGTCAACTTTATCTTTGTGCGTACTTAATATTTTGTTTCATTTTTATATTATTGGAGCAAGTTGAAAATAATGGTGGGTACCTAACAAAATGGGCTATGAATGACCTAATCCACTGTGACCCACAATGGAGGGATTGCCAAGGTCATCTTCTCATTTGGTGATAAATTATGTGCGATGGCCACTGAGAGGTGCATAGCAAGGCGTAGAAGACTACACGAGGACTAATTTGGTGAGAAGTTGCCCAACGAGCAATAAATGGCCTTACTTAAGCAGAGAAGGTGTTATGAATTTGAGATAGGTACCGCAACAGAATGGAGGCAATGAGGTTCTTCACGAGATCAAGTTGACGAAAAAGACATGGGATTC
>NW_020170587.1:94289-98387 GCF_000524195.1 Echinococcus granulosus | reverse complement strand
TTTAGGACTCAAGCCCAAGGCAAAATGCTAAGTTAAATCGCGTAAAATGAAAACTTTGTAATGCTGGTCCCGCGTTCCCAATGGGCTAAATAGGATGACTAGCTACTTGCCAGGATGTGCTTCTCCCATTCACCATCGCGCAAAATCAGACCATTTAGTGGCGTTGCCAATTTATTTTAACATTATTTCACGTTATCTCATTACTGGACAACAACAAGTAAATCCACAAAGTAAAAAAAACAATATTTTTTGTTTAGTGTTTTGATATCAGATTATACCATTTTTATAATGAAGTTATCAATTAGCAGAGAATAACTGATAATTTAGACTTCGCTATAATAAATGCGTAACAACGTCATTCAGCATGCAACGAGGAAAAAACTTAGTGATAAGAATATTGAAAGCAGTCACCTGCAAATAATTAATCAGCGATGCTTTGTCAGTTTGTTTTGATTTTTTTGTCTTGACCTACGTACACTATCCAAAACACCGCGCATTAAAAATATACTGGACTGCGCCTGCTAATGCTAATCACCCCTGCTTTACACGCTGTTAGCACACAAAAAAAGCATCATATAAAATCCAAATAAGGGCGAATTTTGTTGCCTTTTTAAGCGAAGTGGCAAATCTCTAAACGGTTTTTTGTTCATGCCCAAATATTCGCATTAAAATGCCTATCCTTAACAATTTACAAGTAAAATTATTCCAAACTTCTACCAAGAGGGATATTTTTGCAACCAATCGAGAACCCATACGTTATTGAAAAATTGGTCCAGTGGCATTAATTCATCCCCATTATAATGATAATTCCTATAATTACTTAAAAAATATGCTTGCTTTTAAGTGCGGAAAATTCGTTGTTGATGTAAAAACGAATCTGTCTTGCCTATACATTGCAATGTGGTGAGTAATTGCTTCTGTGTGTCTTTATATTCTTACATTTGCCTAACCGCATGATATTTACTACTGGTAGTTCAAAAGACAACCATCTCCTCAGGGCATTATTGCGGAACAGTGGTGCAGAATTTGTGGCAGTTGACTTCACTTTGCGTAGTAAGTAAACCTAAAATACAGCCAATGGGCTTGAATGCCATTTCCTAATAAGAGAGCCTCAAGATATGAGAGTAGTACAAGGCCAGTAGCGAGTGCCTCACACTGAAGGGGCACTTAGACGCGCTCTACATATTCCTATTAGTTCCAACAGATGGAAAGCACAGGAACTTCTGCTGCCCAGTCAATTAGACAACTGTACTTCTCATTACATCGACGCAATTGCAATTAACTACAGTTCCTGTCGTTTTACAGATCCAGTGAATAACTGGCACTGGCATATTGGCACGTGAGAATTTGCACGCACAGCATCCTTGAACAAGACGGAATCCACCTCCAATAATCGCGAAGACAACATTAACTGATTGTGGCAAATTTATTATTAGTGGTATTTACTGTGTTAACATTGAGAAATACAATCTTGTTCACATTCATCACAGTCGCTAGGAAGTGATCTGCAAGTTGATCCAGACGAGGGAAAGCTGTTTGATTTGACCTGTGTCGTGTGCCAAATACTCATTGCACAGAATACTGGAGACGACACTCAAAGCTTTGGTACGGACTCCGGGAGGTGGGCACACGCAAATCTAGGGCAGGCGCGTAGACCCCTGCGTTAGCTAAATTTGGTGGTAGTGACGACGGTGGCAACAGAACACCGTGTACCTCGTTAACTACCGATGGTGATTGCTTGCGACGACGCAGGAGACAACGGAATTGGGCCAATGATCCAACGCCTAATATTACCAAAAAGGTGCCGAAGAGAGATCCAACTACCTTACCCCGTGGCTGAGAGTCGCTACAACTGCGTAAAGGCATCGAGCTAAAACTTTCATCCTTACTGCCGCCGTCGAGTAAATAAATGTAACAACAGAAAAAAAGTAGTCACCAACCACTGTGTTCTACTGTCACGGCATGTATGACCATTGGCGCATTTTTTAGGACTCAAGCCCAAGGCAAAATGCTAAGTTAAATCGCGTAAAATGAAAACTTTGTAATGCTGGTCCCGCGTTCCCAATGGGCTAAATAGGATGACTAGCTACTTGCCAGGATGTGCTTCTCCCATTCACCATCGCGCAAAATCAGACCATTTAGTGGCGTTGCCAATTTATTTTAACATTATTTCACGTTATCTCATTACTGGACAACAACAAGTAAATCCACAAAGTAAAAAAAACAATATTTTTTGTTTAGTGTTTTGATATCAGATTATACCATTTTTATAATGAAGTTATCAATTAGCAGAGAATAACTGATAATTTAGACTTCGCTATAATAAATGCGTAACAACGTCATTCAGCATGCAACGAGGAAAAAACTTAGTGATAAGAATATTGAAAGCAGTCACCTGCAAATAATTAATCAGCGATGCTTTGTCAGTTTGTTTTGATTTTTTTGTCTTGACCTACGTACACTATCCAAAACACCGCGCATTAAAAATATACTGGACTGCGCCTGCTAATGCTAATCACCCCTGCTTTACACGCTGTTAGCACACAAAAAAAGCATCATATAAAATCCAAATAAGGGCGAATTTTGTTGCCTTTTTAAGCGAAGTGGCAAATCTCTAAACGGTTTTTTGTTCATGCCCAAATATTCGCATTAAAATGCCTATCCTTAACAATTTACAAGTAAAATTATTCCAAACTTCTACCAAGAGGGATATTTTTGCAACCAATCGAGAACCCATACGTTATTGAAAAATTGGTCCAGTGGCATTAATTCATCCCCATTATAATGATAATTCCTATAATTACTTAAAAAATATGCTTGCTTTTAAGTGCGGAAAATTCGTTGTTGATGTAAAAACGAATCTGTCTTGCCTATACATTGCAATGTGGTGAGTAATTGCTTCTGTGTGTCTTTATATTCTTACATTTGCCTAACCGCATGATATTTACTACTGGTAGTTCAAAAGACAACCATCTCCTCAGGGCATTATTGCGGAACAGTGGTGCAGAATTTGTGGCAGTTGACTTCACTTTGCGTAGTAAGTAAACCTAAAATACAGCCAATGGGCTTGAATGCCATTTCCTAATAAGAGAGCCTCAAGATATGAGAGTAGTACAAGGCCAGTAGCGAGTGCCTCACACTGAAGGGGCACTTAGACGCGCTCTACATATTCCTATTAGTTCCAACAGATGGAAAGCACAGGAACTTCTGCTGCCCAGTCAATTAGACAACTGTACTTCTCATTACATCGACGCAATTGCAATTAACTACAGTTCCTGTCGTTTTACAGATCCAGTGAATAACTGGCACTGGCATATTGGCACGTGAGAATTTGCACGCACAGCATCCTTGAACAAGACGGAATCCACCTCCAATAATCGCGAAGACAACATTAACTGATTGTGGCAAATTTATTATTAGTGGTATTTACTGTGTTAACATTGAGAAATACAATCTTGTTCACATTCATCACAGTCGCTAGGAAGTGATCTGCAAGTTGATCCAGACGAGGGAAAGCTGTTTGATTTGACCTGTGTCGTGTGCCAAATACTCATTGCACAGAATACTGGAGACGACACTCAAAGCTTTGGTACGGACTCCGGGAGGTGGGCACACGCAAATCTAGGGCAGGCGCGTAGACCCCTGCGTTAGCTAAATTTGGTGGTAGTGACGACGGTGGCAACAGAACACCGTGTACCTCGTTAACTACCGATGGTGATTGCTTGCGACGACGCAGGAGACAACGGAATTGGGCCAATGATCCAACGCCTAATATTACCAAAAAGGTGCCGAAGAGAGATCCAACTACCTTACCCCGTGGCTGAGAGTCGCTACAACTGCGTAAAGGCATCGAGCTAAAACTTTCATCCTTACTGCCGCCGTCGAGTAAATAAATGTAACAACAGAAAAAAAGTAGTCACCAACCACTGTGTTCTACTGTCACGGCATGTATGACCATTGGCGCATTTCCCTTCATTCGATCTACCTTCCTGCTTTTAAAACATAGGCGTCACATATACGTGATGCGCCAGCCCAAGTAATAAAATCGTGTTAAGAGAACAATGGTGGAAGTAGGAAGTTAAGATCAACAAAAGGCGG
>NW_020170587.1:90235-94189 GCF_000524195.1 Echinococcus granulosus | reverse complement strand
GAAATGCAGCAACACATACAGAGCTGAAAGAGATGAAAGAGAGTGAGGTGACAGGGAATGCAAAAGCACAAGTACTGGTGAAAGTAAAGGCACAGGATACCATAACCGTCAGATAACCACAAGGGTCAACATCGAACGTCAACTACCCATGGACTTACACTCACTTCCCTCCCCTTCCCTTCTCCCTAATAAAAGTGTTTCGCGCCAACCCTGTCTATTCTAACTATGTCTTCGTGGGCACGGCATCTAGTTCGATCCATCGGTTAATACCACCAGCTTCAATGAACATGACTAACTTCCAGCACCTCTGCTGAAGCACTGGCACAGCAAATCCTGCCAGATTTGGGACTAGTTAAGCACTTTTGTAGGTCGCCTTAAAGCCCAAAAGTGGAGAGTTTCGATTAGCATACCTTATGCGTGCTTCTTGGAAAATTTAGATAAAAGAATGTTTTTAAATCCTAGGGCTATACTCCGAGCTAGGCGAGTTGGTCAATGCAGTAATAAAAAGGCGAACCTGGGGGCAATTTACTTCCACTTTGTGGTATTGGATGTCTTTAAATGTATCATTAGATAACGGAAAATGTTTGAAGTCTGTCACGCAATACCACACTTTTACTGGTTACTAGAGGTGTCTTTTGTATTTTGCTTGCCAAAAAACTACTTTTTTTCTTTGCACTCTTTTTTAACAGACTTTAGGTAGCTAAAACAGTTCTGATCAGACCAAATAACGCAACATGAAATAATTTAGTGGGCAGTCCTATTTGAAGGAATTCAATGCAAGCATCATCTGTACTGGGTGCAGTTTATGCACACCGTCTCTGTGATTGTTTCAAGTACAATTTTAGCTGTGTGAAGGGGCCCTAGTTCTCTGACGATAAATCCATGTTTAATATCTGCTAATTTGTAAATGTCTTGGATTTCAAAAGGTCTCCTAAAATGGCTTGATTCGGTGAGAATACAAATCAGCTTCTATAAATCAGTCCGCTTATTTTGCTTATGTGAAAGATTCTTGCAAATTTTTGACGATAGCATTTAGCAGATAGTTTTCCCTTGCATTGTCTTCTCTGGTCGCATTTGGTACTTTCTGATAACACAGGAATGTCATCCCCATTTGCACCGTTGCCTTGCGAGTTTCCTCTGATTTAGAAATAACTTGTACCAGCAGAGAGACGAATCTACCATCCATCACTTATTCCACACTTCCGCCCTCCACCTAATTCCCCTTTTCTCCTATCATTACCTTCACTTTGTATCTCCTGATTGTCTTCTTCTACACTGCTGGCAAAGCTAGTGGCTGAATAACATAGGCTGATGATGCCCTGTCTGTATAGATTCGTGTCCTTAATCACACAAATCTATATTAAACTCACTCTAGCTGAGGTAGCTGAGTCCAGAATCTTTTAGGCTATACGCGAGCCTTGGTTTTCAAGGAAGAAAGAAGGGGGTAAGGAAATGAAGGATGGAGGAAAGGCAAGAATTTTTTCATTGAAAATGACTTCGTCTGCCTGTCTGTCTGCGAGAAGTTTGTTTGTGGATATTCTAGTTATTCGGTTGAGCATTTCACATCCTACACGATTCAATTTGACACTTTACCTTGGACTTAAGGTCTAGTAAAATCCAGTAACGAGAGTAAATTCTCAACCACGACAGTGCATTTGAGAGCGTGTATGTCGAGGAAGTCTCTCCTAAATCTTTCATCAAAAGACAGCCATGTAAGCATGAGCTTTATCTTTGAATAACATCGGTGGACTACCTTGTTAGGGCTGCATCATGGTGTGTTAAGCACGTATCAGTTAAGTACAGAGTTGTGCATTTCGAACGAAGCAGTTTGTAGACTGGAGGACTCTACCAAGCATACTTCATCAGTGTATCTCGGACAGCTGAAGTTTAAGCCCTTGCCCTTTCAAACGTTAACTATGTTAGCTGTAAATAATGCTTCTTACTGGTGTGGCCTATTGCAGAGTCATTATTGACTTAAGGCACTACTGCAGCGTCCCGAGACTTCCCTGAAGACGAAGGAAGACATAATACTAGAGCAGTACATATAAATGCGGTGAAAAGAAGGCATTTAGGCTGCTGGCATGGTTCGAGGGCATCTTTAAAAGTGATTCCTCTAATACCAAGGGATAAACACCCATCGTTTAACGCTACACTAATTCCCCATCATGCATTTCAGAATAGGGCTTGTAGGAAGCGATATTAGGTAATTGCATTTTACTCAGTAGGGTTCGCAAATAATGCGTATTTTTTTAAAATTTACTTAGTGGCTATTTGGCCAAGAAACTAAATGGTTACTAGTTTAGATCTCCCTACAGCTAGTTGACTTTTTAACTAGGATAAAGATAAGATAAATTTTTAATGCACTAATTTTTAGTAAATTTTCTCTTATTTTTCAGTTTGAGGACGTTTTTTTGTTTGAATTCGTCAGGGATCGTGCGATCTGCTTCTCCCGCTTGGTGCCGGTATGCTTGGGTTTGCATGTGTATGTGCACCTGGATTATTTGCGACGGTTATTCTTGACGGTTTCGCCCATACTTGTTGCTGGTGTTTATGGTAGGCAAAGTTCCCGCTAACTTATTTCAGACCTTTGATTTATTGGAAGTCGAATTAGAGTTCGGTTTACTCCTCTTAAATCAAGTCCTGACCTGTAAGTAGCATGTCGTTATTTTAAGTCAACCTCTGTATACCGTGTTGTTGCCATATTTATCTGTTTGTAGCTTGTACATGCCTAAGCGGTTTGACTTGTGAGATATGGTTAGAAGCCGTTGTCCACTCTTCAGTCCTTTTAAGACATGTACATCTGGTACTTTCTCTAGTTCCCTTAGCAGAATGCTGCCTTCCGCGTACCGTGGCATTGCTGCTGTTTAAGTAGGTTTTAAGCCGAGGTCAGATCTTGATACGTGTAGGTTTCATTCAGTGTACTTATCCACATAGTCAAATAAATAATCTTGAAGGGAAGTGAAAGTAGCCTCAGTTGGCTCAAGCCTACTTATGCAGATTGTGCTCTTCACCTTTGTGCTTTTATCTTGGCCATGCTATATTATTGGGAGCTTCACGTTTTGCATTATGAATTTACATTAAATTGTATAAAATTGCCCTTGACGATCACTTCCACTATAAATGGGGTATTGTGGTAGTGAGAGGTTGTGTCTCAAGCAATATTTGGGAGGGTTGTTTTCCAATCTTAAGTATTAACTAATGAACCCTACAGCAATGTAGAAATATGAGTATTTAAATGTGGTTTCAGTGGACTTACCAGTACCGCAGCAGCGTCATTAAAAGTCATTTTTTTCACCTTTTAAGCTTGATACACGATGTAGGAAGGGAGAAGTGTGAATGCCGATCCATTTGGAGTCTCAGCTACCTTTGCTACTGCTGTCGTAGCAGACTTTACAATGACGAAGGATGCTGTTGTGGACGATCATGGTGAGTATTCCTTACTTTGCAGTAATTCTCACCATCGTATCGCTTCTTTTTTTCATAAAATATATTTTCTTGCTATTTAAGCATTCATACCACAGTGATATTTTTATTTGCGTTAAATTTCCATGGATTCGCTTAATCACGCAATTTGCCTAGATTGTAAACGTCTATCTAGATCGGCAGTGATGCACGCCTATGCTTCATATCTAACCCTCTTTGCCTCAGATTTGCCTGTTTTGAGGAAAAGAAATATGGAAATCCTTGAATTCGATTATGTATTTTTGTTTTTTTTGACACGTTAATAAGCCTGGGTTCATTTGTCGGTAAGTTTTTTGCTTCCCTATTTGTTGAATGGACTTGAAATTTGCGTGATTTGGTTTTGCTACTGTCAGGTCATGTTTTCAGTGAAGTGTCGGCGACAACTGTCCAGGTGTTCTATTGTTCTGATTTGCTTTTTTAACCAACCCAGTCATTGTTCAAGGGAACTAAAAGTGCAGCTCTCCCCAGTCCACGGCCAGCCTACACCAGCTA
>NW_020170587.1:86656-90135 GCF_000524195.1 Echinococcus granulosus | reverse complement strand
CCGGCATTATAGGAATAAAAAGGAAGCACTTCTCTAGTTCTAAATCTCGCGCACAATTTGTCGTCAAGGTTTCACTCTGCTCCTTACTAATGCAGCACTGCCATACGGAGACACTGCCTTGTAAAAGCAACGCAGAGCACTGCCAGAGAGGACGCAATGTCAGGTCATGAAGCACTAGTGGAGTGAAAAACAAAGCTCTGCACATTCCACTTCCTCTCCATCCAAGCCATTGTCGCCGTGATGCACAATGGAAATGCATTACACATACACCAAATGAAAATAGCATAAGTTTCAAAGCCTATTATTTTTGCAATGAAAAGAAAGAAACGAAACCGTACATAGTTGCCTCTACCTCTCAGAGAATACTTGTCGTCAAGGGTTTACGCTACGCCAACTAATCCAAAAATAGAAAACAGTGCAGTGAGGAAGGATTGCAGAAAGATACGACAAAGTTTTAAGAACATCAAAGAGTTGAAAATATGAAGACAAATATACTAAAAATAGTAATAATGAGATAAATATGGTGACCATCTTTCAGCTCTTGTATTTATTTATGCTAGAGAGTATCCCTGAATTCAAAGGGTTTCAAACACAAATCCACCACTCGCCGATACCAACGATGGTAATACCTCAGCTTGAAAGGTGTCGCCTCGGCTCACACACTTTGTTCGCATCGATCAACAAGGAAATGAATATTTCTCCCCACGGGTTCGCTTAACCTTACATACCTTTTTGTCTGTCAAATACACGTTAAAAGGTGTGTGCGAAATTATTATGTACCATCAAAGAATTGGAAGATCAACACAAAATTGTCGAGACATCATCAAAGCTTGGAAAGGGAGAGTTAATGAGCGGGAGTGGAGAGGATGAGGGAATTAGGTAGTCTTGCGCTGTTCCTCTTGGAATAGCTGCCAGAAGGAAAACATGCTTCAAGCTTATAGAATGCACCACAACCACCAAGCAGTGTTGTAAAATTAGAAGTGTCTACACTGAACGCTAGAGACGACACTCGTCGACACCACGTCTACTACCGATAGCGATTGCTTGCGACGACGTTGGAGACAACAGAAGTAGGCCAATGATCCAACGCCCAATATTACCAAAAAGGTGCCAAGGAGACACCCAGTTGTGGCACCCCGTGGTTGACAGTCGCTGCAACTGCTTACAAAACGTCGAGCTAATAGTTTCATCCTCATGGCCGCCGTCAGGCATCAAGTGAATTTAACAACAGAAGAGATCAATCACCAACCACTGTGTTCTACTGTAACGATACAAATGACCATTGGTGCATTTCCTCCCATTCGATCTACTTCACTTCTTCCTAAACAACGGCGTCCCATATATGTGACGCGCGAGCTCATGTAATAAAAACGTCTTAAGAAAACAATGGTGGAAGTGGGAAGTTAAGTTTAACAAGAGGTGGAAAACAAAACTCGCCTCTTTCTACATCCAGCTACGTGCCTTCCGATCTAGAAGCCATAAACACAAAGAGACCTATCAGGGTGTCTGCATCATTCGAATGTAGCAGTTGTGGTCACTTTTCACAAGTCAAGAATTCCGGCATTCAGAGGCGAATGCAGAGTACTAATCCTTCGCACAAAAGATGGTGTGTTGCGTGCAAATCCATTAAAGGCTAGTTTATGCGTTAACCACATGAACTGTATGCTCACATACATAAATGCTCATTCTGTAGGGTGGAAAACCATCACTCCCAGAATCACCGATGACAGTTCGCCTTTTGCGATCGTCAATGAGACGTTGACATCATTTAAATGACGTGCCGGTGCAAGATTACGTGTCCCATTGCTGTACTGTGCTTGCAGTAGATAGGCACGGGATCAAATTGGATGCCTTTGTTACCCGCCATCTTGATTAGGAGCATCAGCTAAATTCTTGGAGAATTCGTGTACATGGTACAAAGTGGGGCCCCACCGCATACTCATGGCATCATTGTTGCTAATACTGGTAACTATAGCAGCAAGCAGCATATCTCATACTACATTCGCATTGGTCGACATACACACCGATTACTCATGTAGGCACCCCCTACGAGGTCAAGTGGGCCACTTTATGTGAAAACGCCTGACGTATGTACTAAGGGTAAAGACAACCAAACTATACTATTAACCTGCTGGGGGCTAAGGACTAAAACAAGCAGTCCGCAGCGATGGGCAGCAGAAGCAAGTGGAACGAAAGTTAATTCACGGTACACCTCATGCATAGTTTAAAGTGACTAGACTTTCGGCCCACGCAAAAAAAAATACGACTATTCTTTTAAGCCACCTTATCTCCATGAGAGGAGATAAGTTATGGAGCACACAATCAAACCGATAAAAATTAAAAAGCGCTGAAGCTAAGACAAGCAAAGGACCTACATTGCATCCCACACATCATCAAAATGTAGAAAAAGTGAACATTTACACTTCCGCCCCAGAAAAATTCAGACAAGTAGATCACTAAACATGTACCAGCTCCTGTTTAAATCGTTGGCAGAGAAAAGAACAATTTTGGGGACTTCAGAGGGCTATCATTCCTTCGTTTGACTTCTAATAGATCCAAATAATAGACGCCTACGCAATCGGTACTCAAGACGAGTCAAACAATAGACAGGCAACAAAACCGGGATCGTGTTACCTCATTCCTGCCAGACGCCACATTTCCAAAGTGACCTACATAAAACTGCCTTGACCTCACAGGAGGTCAAGTGAGCATATTAACAGTGACGACTGTTGTAAAACGAATAATTCAGAGGCACCGGATGGCAGGTTGAAGTAGAGGCGACAATTATTATTTATCTGAATAACAGGAATTCACTCAGACCAGAACCCTAAAAGTGAATGAGTATGTGTATTTTATACCCGCTGTAATCAATACAAATTCATATTACGCAGATAAGACAACACTGTTTAAACAGAGCAAGGATAATTGGAAGCAATTTTAAGGTTGAGGTAAGTGAAACATCGCATATTTGTTGCCATGATCCATACAACCAAGAGCCTATCCAATATGCTTTTGCATGGATTTAGAAACAACGCAGATGTTCTGGAGATTTTATAAGGAAGAGGTTACTAGCAGTAACATTTTACCGACAGATAAGAAACGGATTTGAGGTCCTCCAAAACCTCTAGGAGTATCATCACTCATGGAGCAAACATGTGAGTTATAGAGACTGAAGAGGACAATCGACCACCACAACCCTTGCACCATGGAACAAAAACGTCCTGCATCTATGCAAAGCTCTAAACTAGGTGCTACCAACTATCCAAAACTAAAAGAACACATGCCACGCATGCGTGAGGCACTAAAATTAATTGTTTTCTAGGTGAAAGGCTGAAGAAAGGTGCCAACGTCCCCTCTTGGAACCGTGCTGAGTCAATATTTATTCGTCGAGGACAGAGAGTACACGAAGCGGAGTTTGAAAATTTTTCAATGTAGCAATTTGCATGAATACTATAACCAAATTTCTGCAGTCAAACACA
>NW_020170587.1:85391-86556 GCF_000524195.1 Echinococcus granulosus | reverse complement strand
CACAAAGTGGGGCCCCACCGCATACTCATGGCATCATTGTTGCTAATGCTGGTAACTATAGCAGCAGGCAGCATACCCCATACTACATTCGCATTGGTCGACATACGCACCGATTACTCATGTAGGCACCCCCAACGAGGTCAAGTGGACCACTTTATGTGAAAACATCTGACGTATGTACAAAGGAGAAAGACTACCTACTTATTCTATTAACCTGCAAGTGAATAATAGGTGATTGAATGTGCTGGGGGCTAAGGACTAAAATAAGCAGTCCGCAGCGATGGGCAGCAGAAGCAGGTGGACAGGGAGTTAATTCACGGTACACCTCATGCATAGCTCAAAAAGACTAGAGACTTTCGGCTCACGCAAAAAAAAAATACAACTATTTTTTCAACTATTTATTCTATTCTTTTCAACTATTCTTTCTTTCATGAGAGGAGATAAGTTATGGAGCACACATTCAATCCGATCAAAATTAAAAAGCGCTGAAGGTAAGACAAGCAAAGGACCTACATTGCATCCCACACATCATCAAAGTGTAGAAAAAGTGGACATTTACAATTCCGCCCCAGACAAATTTAGACAAGTAGATCACTAAACATGGACCAGTTCCTGTTTAAATCGTTGGCAGCGAAAAGAACAATTCTGGGGACTTCAGAGGGCTACCATTCCTTCGTTTGACATCTAATAGATTCAAATAATAGACGCCTACGCAATCGGTACTCAAGACGAGTCAAACAATAGACGGGCAAGTAAACCGGGATCGTATTACTGCATTCCTGCCAGACGTCACATTTCCAAAGTGGCCTACATAAAACTGCCTTGACCTCACAGGAGGTCAAGTGAGCATATTAACAGTGACGACTGTTGTAAAACGAATAATTCGGAGGCACCGGACGGCAGGTTGAAGTAGAGGCGACAGTTATTATTCATCCAAATAACTGGAATTCACTCAGACCAGAACCCCTAAAAGTGAATGAGTATGTGTATTTTATACCCGCTGTAATCAATACAAATTCATATTACGCAGATAAGACAACACTCTTTAGGCAGAACAAGAATAATTGGAACCGATTTCAAGGATTAAGTAAGTGAAACATCACATATTTGCTGCCATGATCCATACAATCAAGAGCCTATCCAATATGCTTTTGCATAGATACAG
>NW_020170587.1:83605-85291 GCF_000524195.1 Echinococcus granulosus | reverse complement strand
CTTGTGAATATATTTAATAGGCTTCATGAATTTCGTGAACTAATAAAACAGAACGCCGATTATCTATCATTAAAAGGTCGTACCTTTTACCGCCTCTCTGTTCCTCAGAACCCGGAGTCACATTTGGCACGGCTACTCGACTGCCATATAGCGAATGAACGCGCCAAGTTATCACACCTAAAGAAAAGCTAATTCAAAATCGGAAAAAAGCAGCGCAGGTTCACCATGGACTGAGGTGACCTGTACATTTATTTCCCCTCATCAACGATTGAGTTGGTTAAAAAAACCTAATCAGAACAATAAAACACCTGGATAGTTGTCGCTGAAAACCTGGCAGTGACTGTGTTAGGAAATAACTGAACAGATCTAGCCAAATCACGCGGATTTCATCAAATCCTCTCAACAAATAAGGAAGTAAAAAATTTTGTCGATAAACGAGCTTCGGTTTATTAACGCGGTTATAAAGTAAAAAAATTCGTGATCGAGTTCAAGGATTTCCAAATCGCCTTTCCTCAAACCAGGCGAGCCTGAGGCAAGGAGGATCAGGTATGAAAGCTGGGCCTGCACCACTGCTGACCAAGATGGGCGTTTACAATCTAAACGAATTGCGTGATTAAGCAAATCCGTGGCTTAACTGAACCAAACTATTTGAGTGTGAGAATTTAACGCAAATAAAAATATCACCTTGGTGTGGATGTTTAAATGGCAGGAAAACATATTCTGATGGAAAAGGAAGCAACGTAATGATGGAAATCACTGTAAGGTGAGGGAAACCCACTAAGATCATCCACAATGATATCCATCTCCATTGAAAATTCTGCTGCAACAACAGTAGCAAAGGTGGCTAGGACTTCAAATGGACCGACATTCACACTTCTCCCTTCGTATATCATGTATCAAGCACAAAAGGTGAAAAAAACGAATTTTTAATGACGCTACTGGGGTATGTGATAAGTCCACTGAGACCACATTCAAATACTAACACTCCTCAATTCTCAAAGGTTTATTAGTTAATATTTATGAGTGGAAATAACACTCCGAATATCGCTTAACAGATGTGCTTTTAGTACCCTAATATCCCATTTATATTGTAAGTGGTCATCAAGGCTAATTCTATGCAATTTAATGTGAATGCGTAATGCAAAATGTAAAGCGCCAAATATTATAGTAAGACTGACAAAAAAGCACAAAGGTGAATAGCGCAACCTGCAAAAGTAGACTTGAACCAACTGAGGCCAGCAAGTTCGGCCTCAATTACCTACTTTCACTTCTCTTCAGAAATACTTAAATAATGCTGATCAGTACATTGAGAGGAACTTACAAACATCAGGATTTGACCCCCGCTTGACATCTACTTAAGCAGCAATGCCATCAGACGCGAGAAGTATCATTCTGCAAAGGAAACTGTAGAAGAGATCAGATCCATATATACCCAAAAGGGCTAAAGGTGGACGAACACTTCAAATCACACTTCGACTCAAAATACCAATATGCTATTTACAGGAAAAATCATAATTTAGGACGGGAAGGACGAAATCCAATTCAACTTCAAAACAAATAAAAGTAAAATAATAGTGCGAATACCACCTAGAGTTAAAATGAAATCAATAGCATAACTAGAGGTCGACAGTCATTCGGAGAGAAGTTTACGAGATTCGCGCAGTCAAACCACCACTGACCAAGAAC
>NW_020170587.1:80706-83505 GCF_000524195.1 Echinococcus granulosus | reverse complement strand
CGGAATGTATTCACTAGTGTAACTTAAGGTGGACAGTAATTCCGAGAGAAGCCGATACGATTCACGCCAACACTAACCAAGAACAGACCACAATGCAATCATTTAAATGTCACTTTCATGCGCGATTTGGAAAAATAGAAACGAGTTCGATTAAATGTACTCAACGGTGAACAGGACGGCCTCAGTGCATTCACTAGCGTAAGACAAGGTCGACAGATATTCGGAAAGAAGTATATGGGATTCGCAAAGTCAAACCGGAACTGACCAATATTAGGCTACAATACGATACTTCAAATCTCCCATTCGAGTACAATTTTCCAGCATGTAAGCGAGTTCCGTTAAATCTACTCAACTGTGCTCATGTTCGTCAGGAAAATACTCGCTAGCCTTACTCAAGGTCAACGGTCATTCGCAAGGACGTCAATCCGATTTGCTCAGTCAAGCCAAAAGTGACCAGAATACGGCCGCAAAACGATGCTTCAAACCTCGAATGCGAGTGCAATTTGTCAGCATGAAAAGTTGAGTTAAATCTACTCAACTGTGTCAACGGAGGTCGGCAATGATTCACAAGCCTAACTCAAGGTCAACAGACATTCGGGGCGACGTCAATGAGACCTGCTCAATCAAACCAATATCAAACAGGAAAAGGTCCTATTGCAATCCTTCAGAACCCACATTCAAATGCAATTTGCAAGCCTGCAAACGGATTCCGCTATATCTACTCAACTGTGCCCATGGTAGTCAAAAAACTAGTCACTAACCTGACTCAAGGTCAACTGCCTACCTCTATTCTTTCATCACTAGCACTCCGCTTCCACTATTCTTTGCATCGCGTTGAATTAAAACTACCAAGTTTTGCTTATCAAGCCAATTAGTTTGAATGGATGTGCTAAGGGGCGCCGCAAAAGGTTATGGAGGAAATTTCGTGGGAAGAATGTGTGTCACATATACTTGACGCCAGAAGAACACACCTCAAACTGCTGCAATGGTAGGTCAGTCAGAAGAGAGGCACATTGCGTAAGTGTTACGTGATTTATGAGCTGCCTGAAAAGTTACCTGTTTGGTCTCGCAACTATTCGGCAAAAGTATTCGCACTAATTATGCCTTGTTGCCAGTCACAACGATTTCAAAACTGCAAAAACCAACAGTGAGTCCAGTCCACGGAGATGTCAAAGGGGTTTCAAGGTTCCAACTACTATTCACGCTTTCAACATCAACAATAAGGTGCATTTGAGACGCACACAAAAAAACTCGATGCATACCGTTGTTTAGAGAGAGCTCTTCAATTGGTGAGTGACCAGATTCCACAAATCAAGGCATGATTAAAGTCAGGATGAATAATATTTCCAGCACCACTGGTACCATTCCATCGGGAACATTTACGTCGTCATTAGGACAAGAAGAGCTCAATCACATGACTACAATATGGCTTTAAAAGACTCGGTGATACAAGAGACAACTAAGCAACTCATACTACGAAGAAATACACCCTTCCAACATACCACGTAAAGTGATGCAATGGAAGAAGGGGAGACAAATTAAGGCTCTGCTAGTCTACACGTCGGAAACTTGATCAGCACTTTTCAATGGATAAAACATATTCTTGCACGGGAAAAGCAATCCATATAAAGTGAGCAGATTTCCATGAATGACCCAAAACGTGAGTTAATAAGACAAACAGACTAAACGCATCCGCGAGTCATTGACAGCCCACCTTCTAGGGGATGCCAATCTTCTCAAGGAAGAGGTCGTGCAATTGTTGTCTGACGACGTAGAGACTGACGTAACGCTCCGTGACTATGCAACCCTAGGCACGACGAACCCAGTGCCGACGCAGCTCATCGCCGGAGATGGACTCCTTCACATTTCTACCTTGAGGATGACTGTTACGAGTGAAGAGCTGTCGTCAAACAAATGCACTTATTTATATTTGGTACAAGGTTGGATAAACTAATCAACTGAACGCTCCAAAAATAATAATCTAAGCAGCAAGAAATGTAGTAGGTCTTTGGGAGGGGAATTGGAAATATGGAAGACGAGAAGTGAGGGGAAGCTAACCTGTAATAAGAGTCGGAACTCCCTACGAGGTCGACCACGTAAAGGACGGTGGAGAGCGCACGACCGTGAGCGTAGGGAGAAACGTCGGTGCGGTCGCTGAGGCCCATTACAACATCCACCTTGGCACTGTCCCTACTGCCGAACCGAAAATCGAAGAGCGGTGGATGAGTAATAAAATCATGAAGGACCTAGCTTAACCATGTGAATAATTCTACCCGTACCTAAAACACGGCGAAAATAGATGAAATTGGTTCAATTTCCTCATCAGACACGAGTCGTGGAGAAGAGTAAGGAATTTAGTCGCTTAAATATCCAACAATTTCTACCTGAGTCAGTAACGCTAGGCTATGAGGAATTCCAAAAAAACTGTAGTTAGAATGTTACTCCTTAACACATATGCTACTCAGAATATTTTACAAGGGCTGATATTCCCCCCGATCACTAATTAGCACCCCTGCAATTAGTAAACATAACGGCATAGTGACGAGTGCATTGGCTATGATGACAGATAAAAAGTGAGTTATCTCACTCATTCTCACATTCAAGTCATGTTTTCTGCAAAATTCTCCATGCAGTTATGCGTGGTGATAAGCGGACTTGAGGAACCGCAGTGAGCAAGCAGCGAAAAGCAACAGAGTATGCGGAAACAAAGTGACACTTGCGTAATAGACCTAAAAACAATGCATTGTACAGCAATTCTGCCATTTTGAAATCACTACGACCTGGCTAGAATGTCTACGA
>NW_020170587.1:77776-80606 GCF_000524195.1 Echinococcus granulosus | reverse complement strand
TTACTTGTCTGAGGGTAGAAAAGGAATACAATCAATGCGAAAAAGAAAAGAAGATTGCTCACAGAAGTGAAAGCCGACTCAGCCGAGTCCCAAACGGTGACCAGTGCATTCTCAGCGACTAGCCGCAGAAAATCCTTGATAGAGGAAGCCCTAGCTAGAGATCCAATGAATGCCAGAATACAGGTTATGAGGGGGACTCCGCCTCCTTTTTCATTCTCCGTCTTTACGTACAACGGAAGTGTCACCAATGTGCCCTCCACTTGTCATCTGTGAAAACGATGAGTGAGGTGATGCCATATCAAGCATTCCTATGTGATTGTCTATACATGCCAGTAAAATGGTCGACTACGCATCTCTCATCACTTAGAAACATATCTACACATGAATATTATTCGACATAACACAACAGCAACTACCCTGTTATAGACAGGTGTTCCAGATTCGCCTCTTTCCAAAGGTCCTTCACAAGTCGAGAGATTATGTTCACCGGCAAGTCCAAGTAACAAAGGCTGCAGGTTAGAACAGACAACTTTGACACACTCAGCAAAGTTGCCAACAGACTCCACAATCGACGGAGGCAAGTCAAATGCAAGTAATGCAGACTCATGGCAATTGATCACATTCGGTAATTCCCCATGTTCAGTGCAGGCATACAACTTCCAACTCGCGGAGGCACTATATCCCTTATATGCAGACTCTCAAGGTGAAAAAGAAAGAGTGGGTAACACAACTCTTCTTAACCGCCTACATTCTACGCAACGAGTTTACTAGGAAAATCCCTGGTTGCACACCAAAAGTTCAAAAAACGCCTGTCGGAACAATTCACACAATGCGCGGTGGCACTTAGACATGACATGATTATGTAGTCAAACAAACAGAAATACCTTAGAAAAATTATTTTTAAAAGACAAAACTAAAAAAAGTGAGCAGCGTTAAAAAGGACAACACAATTGTATTAAATACAATAATACAATACAATTGTAAGCAAATTTTGCAGCAAGAGTAAAAGGTACATGCTTCTATAATAAATGTTTGTCTATTATTAATGCGCTGTTGATTTTATATAATCTAACTTTTTTACCAGTTAAAGTTTTTAAAGGTTTGCAAAACTAAGCTTATTAATTATAAATACTTGACTTACACCTTCTTGTGACGAAACTAACTTGATATCAACCGCGCTATCATTCTAACTTTGACCCACGTATATGTTTACATACTTTTCTTCCTATAAGCCTACCATCTTTGTTTAAAATAAAAGTGGTCTATGTGTAAACAATGCATCTATAAAATAGTGATTCGGGTTGAAATAAGCGAGTGGACCCATTTGCTCGCAAATTGTGTGTGCCAAGTCTTTACTTGTTTCCCTCCTTATCTAACCCAGTGGACCATACGTTGATGTTAAATGCATGTGATGAAGTTTTCACCGGGCCTACTGCTGACAATACCACGTTCGATCAAGAATGACTGGTTTAGGCCGTGGTCACATATCTTTGCCTCCTTTCGCAGGATACGTACGATTGTATGGCTTTTTATGATGAAAAAGTACAACAGAAGGAAAACAAAGAAGACCGATTACAAATCAATATTTGAAGTTGAAGTATTAATCAAAAATGATTTTTGGCTACTTTTGATGTGCGCATTTAAACAAGTAAGTAAATGCGAGAAAAACATTCCACGCTTATTCAAAGCGTGCCCAAATTTTGTTTTAAGATTATGTCAATCCTCTCCACCACAAAATGCATCGACTACTGGGTAGCTGCCGCATACATTACTGTAGCGTCTCGAGACTTCCCTGGACACGAAAGAATACACAATGCTCATGCAGAATATATATTCAGCACTGAGAAGGTGTTTGGGTTACTGGCCTAGCCCGAAGGCCAGCCCACCCAGCGTGGTACAAGAAGGCATATTCAAACGTCCAAAAGTGGCGCCTTTCCATCACCGAGGAATGAGCCACCATCGTATTACACAGCCTCCCTCCTCTTTTGAGCATCGTCCTCAGCGCTCCCACAGGTCAACCTTCCGCGTCAGCCATTACGACGTAGTCGGTGCTGTAAAGAAACACCTGGGATTCGGTCGTGCCAGTCACCAAATTATCGTTCATACTGAGGAGATACTTGACCTCAACGTCACTGATCCCTCTTGGCAATTTAACTTGATCTGTAGTTTCCTCCGGTTTGAAAACAATTTTTTTCGAAATGGGAAATTGTGCTGGCTATTGTGCATGTCCATAGATAGATGTAGGAACTCTGGCAGGTCCAGTAGGGGGTTTCGCGTCTGTTCCTCCTTGCCACGTTGTTCCTATTTTAGAGGATAGATGAAGTCTGTAACGAAACTTCCAGATGGTTCACGGCTAGTGTCGCTTCACTTGTTAATAGCTTTTTTTGCAATACGAGACAGGATTGATGTCGAAGGTAGACGACAACTTCAACTTTTCTCTTAGGGGTCATCACTATTCTCCTATCCGTAACATATGCACTTCTTCCGCTCCGCTGAGGTTTGTCACACAGCAATAAAAATCAGGATACATAACCTTTAGGATTGGGTTCAATTTCCGCTCCCACCACTGTAGCGTTCCGAGACTTCTCTGAAGAAGAAAGAAGACTAAACCTGGACAGAATATATATTAAGGGCAGAGAATGTGTATGGGTTGCTGGCATGGCCCAAAGGCTAGCCCACCCAGCGTGGTACAAGAAGGCAAATTCAAAAGTCCAAGAGTGGCGCCTTCCCAATACCGAGGGATAAACTACCATTGTATTACATTATTTTGCCCAAATTAAGGGCATTACTTTCACTTTTAACAATGCAATAGCCCTTTGTTGGGACAAAA
>NW_020170587.1:66807-77676 GCF_000524195.1 Echinococcus granulosus | reverse complement strand
AATTGCTATAGTGATGCAGTTGATCCAAACTGTTAGTTATTTTTTTGCCTCTCGCATTCACCTGTACAGGCGGCATGCTTTTGCTATAGTAAGGACTCGTTCCAAAGTGTTTCTAACCAGAGTGTCCTCTGGAATTACTAGCTAGCAAAGTGGTACACAAAATATACTTCTTCTCCATTTGGAATCTGCTGAGAAAATGGATAGGTAGAGTAGAGCTGACCCGTGGTCACTTAAAGATTTCTCCCGCTTATCAATAAGGGGGATCAGTATACACATTAGGAATCTTGCCAGCGAATACATGGTGAATAGCTGTGTACGTGCAGGTCCACAGCTTGCAAGGGCTCTGCTTACCGAGGGGTAGTGTGGTGTTCGGGCTGGTGGAATGTGCCCATGTAAACCGGTTAAGGAGGTTACTAGTGGAGAGGCTGTTATTGCTAAGGGAATTGTTCGATATAGGACTGCAAAATACAGCAGTGCAGTGCAGCATTCAGGTTTAGTCATTGTTTTACCAAAAATGACATTTGGACCCGTGCCGATGAAGCATTGGCCAAATTGGGCATTACATCATGCGTTTGAAACGGGGTCTTTTAGCAGTCACTAATACAGTGGTCACACCAACGCTAGGTGAAGATGCCAATTGAGTTCATAATGAATACTGAAGAAAAGGAAGGCTCTGTGATTGTGAAGGTGCACTCAAGCTTTGGCCTGTTATGTTAAAAACAATGCCTTTTACCAACTGACTACAATCGACCTTTCATTTGTTTAGAGGTACAATGCCAAAATAGTCAAAACGGTGTCTGCAATGGTTTGCATCACTCTGTGAAAGTGGTGGAAGTACTAGTTAGATATGCATCCTCGTGCAGGCATCGGCAGGTTAGGTTTCACTCTACGCGCAACTTTTACTCAATAACAATCAGTAGTATATGATTTAGCAAGTCCCTTTAAACTTTGATTGATCTACGTCGGATGGGTCTGGACTCTACTCTATTTTGGCACGCATACACTGCATTCTCAACGACATTTTGCTACAGTTTTTGAGACCCATTCATCAGATAGCGTGTATTGAGCAAATTTGCATTAATAGGTTTTAACAGCACTCCATTTCAGTCATTTGCTCCCGTTAAAATTATGCCAGTTCAGAGAATTGAGTAAATAAAAACAGTGTTTAATTTTAGTACTTGAAAATGTGACTCATTGCAGATTATCATTCAAAGCAATAGAGGAACGAGGAATGGGGAAGAGGCAGTCAGTAATGTCGTCGACGGTGGTACAACGGAGGCCCGACATCCAAAAGATAACTAACTTGGGCAGACAGAGCATTGTGATCAACATTAAAATTGGCTACAAAACAACTGCTATAAGTGTAAACTTTTGAGTTAGATAAGGTAAATGGTCATTCTTTTGGACGTGTCCTAAGGACTCTTGACCACATCTAAAATAAAAATTTTATACTTCAGCCCTTAAAGCATTGAAAATGCCACAATTTTATAAACAGTTGGCATGTCTATGGAATATTTTATACTAAATAAATAAATTTGGCTGTTTTGGCATTTTTGAACTGTATTAAAGTACGAGGAGAACAGAATCAAGTCAAAGCTCTGCTCTCCCTCTACTTTGATCGCATTCAGCCCTTCTTCGGCGCGATGGGAATGACTCTAACCAGGAATGTCAAGTAACTCATTTCGAATGATGATTGCCAGACAAGATACAACTCCATGGTGCGATATGTTGTAAGTGAACACCGAATGGAGCTAACTTTGCGAAGAATATAGAAAGAAAACGAAGGTCAGGAATCACTTGCGCTTCCTCAAGCTTTCTAGGCGAAATTAACCTCGGATTTATATACGTTCTGCCAGGATTAAAGCTTGGTTGAATAAGCATTACTTACGTTATTCACCAATGCACCAACTCAGGCTTGACATCACCGAGACATGTCAATGCTTTGAGTTTTTGGCTATGAAACCTTCTTGCTGCTTAAACTTCTGTTTGCTGACTACTTATGAGCAGCTTTGATAATCCCAGCGATGCTTGTACGTTATGTGAATTAAATGTAGGTGAATATTTTCCTGTCAGGAGATAGATATATCTTTTGAAAATGGGGATGTTGTTGTTTGCACTCCCTTCTTCGGTATACGTGGACACTCTACCAGCCCAAGCACTAACTTGTGCATCTGTAAATCTAATTTTTACAATTTCGTGCTATTTTCCTCTGAGCTGACGCATAACAATTGCCTTTGTATTAGCTTATGGGATTCCGCATGCTTCTACAGGCTAAGAACGTCGTCAAAATGTGGAAGAGGCATATTTCTGTGTGCCATAGTGCCAAAATACACGCTAATATAAAGTGGTTTTGACTGAATTACTTCCACTCCTAGTGCACTCTGGACTGACCTACTGAGAAAGTAAAATCATGCACAAAAAACGTCGAAAATTTGTCCGAATTTGCCTACACCACCGTAATTTGATAAGACTTGGTAATTAAGTGTCTGGCATCTAGGTTAATAAATCGAAAATTAGAAATTAATGGGTTTTGGGCACTAAATTCTTTGTCATGGTCCATGTGATTCACACGCTGTAGACAGTTATCATCAATTCGCGTAGACGCAGTAAATTCACATTGTCCATATCCAATCATGATTTGACATTTCGTCGAATAAAATGTTGAATTAAGGGGGTAATGTGGGTCGAAGTAAGGGATGAAATGCTTTATCTATCGAGCCAAAGTCAGCTGTGTGGTGATTGTGAGCTGCTGAAAGTCGGTGGGTCTACTTACGGGAGAAGCCTCACGAATTTGTGCAGACAATCAGCAACTTAACCCACATCGCCTACATAGACGTGGAAGGGGACAGCCAACAAGTAAGTTGCAAGCTTGTAGTAGTGCAATTTGTTACTGCATAGAATCATTTTGAGGACGCTTTGCAAGAAGCTGGGAAGGTCTTTTCGGTGTCCAAGCTAGTTGTCTATCTACGCAAAAAACATTAGCATTTCATTGTTGCCGTAGACAGTCAAGGAGGAAAACTGCTTGAATGCACTAGATCAGCAGCATAGTATCTGGCGCTCGTGACTTTGGAAAGGTACAAGAAATAGTAGATGAGCAAGAAAGGCCGGTAGGAATGAAGAAATGCTGGATCACGTGGGTGCCTGTTAGCTGCAGAGAAAGTTTCTCCCTATAACCCGATGCCCCAAATCGCCTGGATTTTGACTTGCGCATGGGTGGATTCTAGTTGATTAGCAAAGACACGCCTTGATTTTTTTTGCTTATTTATGCTGCCTTGATTACCCCTGGTCTGCAACACTCTGGAATGCTAGAATTTGGAACAAATCCCTCCACTCTTCTATCTTATCGTCTAGAATTTCTCTCTCACTTCTCTTTTTGCCCCCACAGCATCGTTAGCCATCAGGAGACTCAGTAAGCCAGTAGACGAGCCACCAGGCCTGTTTTTGCATGTGGGTTATTGCAGCCTCACCGATGAGTCTTTCCTTATCTGTGTAGGGCACACAACTCGGGGTTCTGAGGTTACCGTAATCGTTGGCCATGATCTTCACCCTGTCTTATTGGTAAATACCGACGGTGGCGAAGGTTGTACCCAAGAAAATGCCGGCAGCAGGAACTGTTGGCATAGCCTTGTGTGGTGCACAAATGCTGATGCGTAATGTCGAATAAGGGCCATCACCACGACTGTTGCAACTCTTTATATCAACTTCAGCTGATCCTGTCTAACCTATCTACTATGCGCGCTATCTGCTAGAATTATTTCATACAGGCAGGAGCTGCCAGTGTTTTATGCTTCGCCTCATTAACTAGCGACTGCTCCCTTGAAAGCGATGACGCACACTGAAGGCTCGGCTCACACACGCCTGTAGGAGAGCGGAGTCGTGAGCAGTGTTGTCATCTCCGTGTTGACGTGTTGGTGGCAGAAATACTGCAGTGCAGTAGTCGAAACATCTTGATGCCTAATAGGCCTACTTAATGTGGTAGGAAAGCATTGCCAGAGTGTAGTCACACTCTCTGATTTACAATAGGTGACCTGAAATGTAACTTAGGAAAAGGTCATGTTTATTTTCAATCCATATTTATTAGTCTTTAGTTCTATTACTCTATCACTGTGTCCATGGAGGGCAGGTTAAGGCACGGCAGAACTAATCTGATTAGGTGAGGTGGAATTGGATCAGTGCACTTCTCTTTTTAGCCCCCACAGCATCGGCAGCCATCTGGAGACTCGGCCAGTTAGTAGACCAACCACCAGGCATGTTTGTGCACGTGGCGCTCTTCAGTGAGCAAGCGTACAAGCTAGCAGATGGCAAAGGATGAGGAGGCCTCTGCAATTTGTGCACAGTTATGTGCCTGCACGATGTGGGAAAATGAATGGCTACTGTCCCAGCAATGCGTCGCACCTGTGTGGATAGGTACGATAAGCCAACATTGTACTCTTTGTCACTACTCGGAATAGTTGTGGTACACCTACTCACGAAGAAATTCTAAGAAATCCCATACAATTTTTGTACTTCTGGTGACCAGACAAGATCTAGGTCAAATTAATTCAACATTTTATTACCTTCGAAATTTTGTATCTATCATGCCTTATCTAAATTTTTCAACACAAATGAATCAAGTTTATCCCATTTGAAGCCTTGAAATATTTCTATTTATTTGGCTTGATTTACAGATTTTAATGCAAACAGTATGTATGACAGGGTATTACAAGCATAAAGGTATATGGATCTAATGAAGCTACCTCCCTTGCAATATGGAATGCAAAACTCACAACGCAGGGCTCGTTTACCGTTGAGACAACAGCCTAAACAACCGAAATGCAGAAAGGCATGTTGCGATTTGCCGAGGTATTACTTAAGAGGATTAACCTACTGAGCTCAACCCTGACAGCATCACAAAAGCGGATGTTTTTTGGGAGGATGCAACTCACCAAATATAGTCTGTGCTAAATTTCTACTCAAATTTCTGTATGTTCTGCCTTCAAATGGTAAAGCTTTCAATGCAGAACAATGAAACTGTGATATCCCAACTTGGCTAACTTAGCTAAATTGTACGCAGCCAGAACAAGCGCCTCGTTGAAGATGAAAGGTGCTGTCTTTGGAAAATCCTGTGCCTGCCATTGCTTCTGGAATAATCAGATCCTCCAATGGAATTCACAAATGCAATGGGGGTATTTTTTTGACCTTAAATTTATTAGAGGCTGCTACAGATTGATGGGAATGGTACAAATTTACTACACAAGATGGTTATTTTCGATGCATATTCTTACCAAAAGAGAGGTTTTTAGGTTTCTCGTGTGCACTTTTGTTCCATCATGAATAAGAGGGTAACTTTGGCACGAAGCAAGGAAAGTGCATTGCGTAAACCTAGGTTCGGCCACAGTTTTGCAAGGCTATTTTGCACTGTAAGATTCAGTTTCTAAAGCGATGGCTATGTCAAGATCCGTTTCTATTCTAAACCAACAAACTGTAATATTATAAACGACCTCACTTTCACAGTAAAATATTTGTTTGCTGACCACAAAGTACTTCTAAAATAAATAAATCTATGCCTACTGTTAGGGAAAAGTTAGTTGTTATCAGGGCAAGAGATGTTGGTGTGCTCTCAATAAACCTTCTTATGCCATCCTATGAATTTATTTTGCGTAGTTATCCCACACGACTATTTTATTTTACTCACTTTCCTCCTTTGCCACTTCAGTAGGTTCCAATTGTCAGAGAATTTTGTCCAGCCACGTTAACTCTCCTAGCTTGCTGCCGAGGTGATGTTCGCACAAGTTCCAGCTTGATTAAAACAATGTATTCTGAAGATATAGATGCAATTTTTGGTAGTTTCACCATCTATCTTTAGTTTATAGTTGTCTTGTTGATACAAAACTTTGCACAATAGGACTTTAATTTTTGCCATCTTAGTGCTGCATGATTTAAGTGCTCTTATTTTGGAGGAAGTTTGTTGGAATGCAAAAGTGTTTGTTTTAGACTTGTGTTGGTGGTATTTTTAATAGAGCCGCTCAGATCACCCCTGGTAGGAAAACTAAAAAACGCTCTAGCCTCATAGTTCTGGTACCCACAGAACCAACAGAATCATTTTTGAAGACGGACAAAATGTGCCCTGCTTCCCATCTATCCACCTCAATTTCTCCCTGCCTTTTAAGTTTCCCATTGCCCCATTACTAGTCCTACACCTACCTACATATTTGCAATTACACCAGCCGTTGCATCTGTCAGATCTCCAACATCAAGTGGCAGGTGATGACTAAGTACGCAATTTATTCAGGCAAGTACACTTTGGAGCATGTAAAATTTCAAATGACCCAGGAAACGACCAACAAAGAGGGCAGATAGTTTGACGCCCTATAAGTAATGGGGATGGGGAGGAGGGGAAAAGTAGAAAAATAGGGAGATGTTAAAAGACACTGAGACTAGATGATTTCTCCTTCGCCACACACCATCCCCGTGAGAGCACAAATCCTCCACACTGGCGATGCAACTTCACTTTAGATCAATCACCTTTTCTGGAAGCTCATCCTCCCCGCTCCCATCCATTCCTTCTCTATCAGTCTTGGATTCAGTGGATGTGGAAGCGTAAGTTGCATGAGGGATATCCCCTCCTATGGCTCATGGAAAATTGTATAGTCCTGTAGCGGAGATAAAAGGTAAAAAGCATTATACTAGGATTGAATCTCTCCCCTGCCTCAGCTGAACAATGTTTACACCTGGCAATCCTGAACACTCTAAAAGAGAACTCGATTGACGTATCTATTAGAGTTGAGGATTCAATCAATTGCGATGGCGCCTTCAACACCACTCCCGATCTGGTACCGGTAGGCCACATTGTGACCCGAGTACAGAGAGTTGCCATGGCGGACAACCACAGAGCGCAGAACATGTCGGAGAAATATGCCAAGACAGTGTTCAAATGACATTCAACATCATGGCGACAGACTATAGCTGGGAATTTGCGTCCAGATGGACAGCAAAGGTGATAGATTCAATTTGTTTGGACATCATGCCACCGGCGATGAAACTGGCCACATAGACATCCTCACTGGAAGCGATTTGCTTCAGTGGTACTTACACCGCACGCTGAATATGGATGACAAGAGGTGACTTTGTTGTTGCCGTGGTGGCACATCAATCGACCAACGTGGGTAGCAAGTGTTACGACAAAGATTTGTGGCAAAGTAACGAATGAAGCTGCCATCTGACACCGGCAGTGGCGGACCGTTCACCGTCACCTCAAGCGTGCGTAACGCCCCCATATGAAACCGATGACGATGGGTTCCGGTGAGATGCTTTGCTGTATTAAAACTCGTCACAGTAGTCTCCATCAAGCAGCGGTACGCCGCCTTTTCCTTAAACGGCATTTTCTTCGTGTGCAGTGGCGGAGACTTTTCTACTAGCAAAGAACTAACATAAAATTATTCAATTAAAATGAATAAAAGAGATGTTTTTGTATTAGCTCACTAGGAAAGAGAATGATGCAGGATTCGGGAACAAGACGCAATCTATCACGGTAGGAACGTTTAATGCGAAAAAAACTGGGATACGATGAATCGATGAGAGCTGGGTACGAAACTGATCAAGGTACTGTACTTTATCGGTGGTGGTAGTGGCGGCAACAAACGTATCACCATTAGCAGAGATAGGCAGAAAGGGAAGAAGACGACTGTGAGCAGACCCTCAATACCTAGCAAAACCGTCTCTCCGGCCCGCTTTCTTCCATCCGGTCAAAGGGGGAGGCATGTAACCAGTGAGATTTCTACAGTGAAGGGCACGCTACTTGCAGCCTTTAATTTGACACATTCAACACCGCCTACCTTTATTGTTTCGTCACTAGCACTCTGCCCCACTACTTTACGCATAACTTTTAATTAAAACTAAAAGTAGGTTTTGTTTTTCACGTCAATTAGTTAGAATAGATGCGCTAAAGGACGGCACAAAAGATTCTGGAGGGGATTTTGTACAAAGAATACATGTCACATATACGTGACGCCAGACAAATACGCATCAAACTGCAGCAATGGTAGGTCAGTCAAAAGAGAGGTGCATTTCGTGAATGTCAAGTGATTAATAAACTGTCTCAAAAGTTACTTGTTTGCTTTTGCCACCATTCGGCAAAAGTATTATCACAAATTATGCCTTGTGACTGTGAAAACCGACATCGAGTCCAATCTACGGAGATATTAAAGGGTTTCATGGTTTTAACTACTATTCACACTCTCAACATCAAAATAAGACACAGTTAAGACGCACACAAATCTGAGGGATCAACCGATCTTAGGCGAGGGATGTCTACCGTGAAAAGAAAATTACAGGATAATTTGTAATTAAGGATCCACCTGCAAAACTTCTACAATGTTGGCCATACTAGCTAAGTCAGTGCTAACAGCAACAGAATTATTCGGTGTTTGTTATTTTAAACTGAATTGAGATTTGAGGCTTCGCTTATGTCGCACACAGAACGCCTGAACAAGTAGCCTTGTTACAGTACAATGCGGTAAAGTAGGCCCAATTCCACAAAAAGGAGTGGTTTATTTAACAGTGTAAAAGAAATTAGAGAAGACAAATTGCAAGCAATCCCACCGTAAGTAATCATCACCTTTTCAATTCACATGCATACAAAATCCAGAAGGAAACCCAATCTGTCACTCGATACTCATCACTGTTTAGAGAGAGCTCTACAATTGGTAAGTGACTAGATTCCATAAATCAAGGCATGACTAAAAAGCTTTAACAAATGGCATTTCCAGTATCATTCCATCAGATATATTTACATCGTCATTAGGGCGAGAAGACCTCAATCACATGAAGACCACAATATGGCTTTAAAAGACTCGGCGATGCAAGGGACAACTAAGAAACTCATAACATGAACAAATACACCCATTTAACGTACTACGTAAAGTGATGCAATGGAGGACAGAGATTCAAATTAAGGCTCTGCGAATCCACATGTCGAAAATTTGATCAGCTTATCCATGCACGGAGGAAACAACGAATATAGTGAGCAGGTACCCATGAATGGTCCAAAACGTGAAATAATAGGATAAGCTGACGAAATGCATCCGCTGATCGTTGACGGCTCCCTATCAAGAAGATGCCAGTCTTCCCGAGGAAGAGGTCGTGCAATTGTTGCATAACGGTGTCGACACTAACGAGACGCTCCGTGACTATGCAACCGCAGACACGGCAAACCCAGTGCCGACGCGACTCATCGCTGGACATGGTCTCCTTCACACTTCTACACTAAGAATGACTGTTACGATTGAAGAGTTATTGTTACACAATTGTACTTATTTATGCTCAATAGAAAGTTGGATAAACTAATCAAATGAATGTACCAATAATAATAATCTGAGCAACAACGCTACCGTCGACCTTTGAGAGGGGAAGAGGAAATAAGGAGAGGTCAATAAAGCCTAACATGTAATAAGAGTCGGAGCCGCGTACAAGGTCGACCACACCCAGGAAAGTGGAGAGTGCACGACCGTGAGCGTTGAAAGCAACATCGGCGTGGTCCCTGAGGCCCGAAACAATATCCGCCACGGCACTGCCCTTACTGCCGGACCGGAAATCGAAGGGCGATAAGACATAAAATCGTAAATAATCCCATCTAAGCCTAAAACATAAAAATGGAGAAAACGGACCAATTTTCTCATCATACACGGGTTCTGGAGAACAGTAAGCGGTTTAGCACCTTTAATATCCTCCAATTTCGACTTCAGTAAGTAGCGCTATGCTAGGCTATAAGGGATCACAAAAACCTGCAGTTAGAATGTTACCCCTTAACACATGCTACTTAGAATATTTTTCAAGGGGCGATCTTCACCCTGACGAAAAATTATCACTTTTGCAAGTTGTAAGTAGAACTGCATAGTGACGAGTGCATTGGCGATGATGACAGCTGAAAAGTGAATCGCCTTCCTCATTCTCACATTCAAGTCATATTATTAGCAAAATTTTCCATGCAGTTATACGGAGCGATGACCGAACATAAACAAACTGCAGTGAGCAAGCAGCGAAAAATAACAGAGCATATGGAAATAAAATAACACTCGCGTGAATGGACCTAAAAAATGCATTGAACAGTAATGCTGCCATTTTGAAATCACTACGAACTGGCTAGAATGTCTATGAAAACTTGTCTGAGGGTAGAAAGGAATACAAGCAATGTGAAAAAGAAACGAAGATTGCTCACAGAAGTCAACACCGGCTCAGCCGAGTCCAAAACGGTGACAAGTGCATTGTCAACGACTAACAGAAGAACATCCCTGGTAGAGAGAGCCCTAGCTAGAGATCCAACGAGCATCAGGATACAGGTTATCGGGCGCATTCCGCTACCCCTTTTATTCCCCGTAAACTAACTTTTTGTCTCCACAGATAACGGCTTTGTTGCCAATATGCCCTTACTCATTATCTGCAAAAACGACAAGTGACGTGATGCCATATCAAGCATTCATGTGTGATTGTCTATACCAATAGGAATGTCGATTACACATCTCCCTTCACTTAAAAACATATCTTCGCATGAATATTATTTAACATAACGCAACAGCAATTACTCTGTTATAGGCAGGTGCTCCAAATTCTCCTCTTTCCAAAGATTCTTCGAAAGTTGAGAGACTATGTTCACCAGCAAGTCCGGGTGACAAAGACTGTAGATTAGAGCAGACTCATTCCACACACTCAGCAAAGTTGCCAACAGACTCCACAGTCAGCAGATGCTAGTCAAATGCAACCAGTGCAGACGCATAGCAACTGATCACATTCGGTTATTCCCCATGTTCAACACAAACATATTTGCCTAGTGGAAAAAAACGACTTTTAGCTCGCAAGGGGCGGCATATTCCTTATATGCAGACTCTCAACGCG
>NW_020170587.1:56440-66707 GCF_000524195.1 Echinococcus granulosus | reverse complement strand
AGGAAAGTTCCTTGTTGCGCACCACAAGCTCGAAACAGATCTACCGAAACAACTTCACATGACGCGCGATGGCATTTACATATGATGTAGTACTGTAGTCAAACAAGCAGAAATATATATATGTGGAAACTTCTTTCAAAAACGTTAAGATAAAATAAGCGGTAGTTAGAAAACGACATGATCTTGATATCGGCAATAATTTTTCGGATAAAATTGTACCGCAAGAGTAAAAGTTGCATTTGTTTAGATTATGTGTTCGTGCATTTTTATGCGTTGTGGACTTCACATTAGCTGATTTTTTCGTATTGGTTAGGTTAAGAAAATTCTGTCTGGTTAGGGTTATCAACCATCAATATTTAGCTTATACCCCTTTGTGACGAAAATAACTTGATATCAACCCCTCAATCTCTCCAAATTTTGACTCACGTATATGTTTACACACTTTTATATCTATACGTCTATCATCTTTGTCTAAAATAAAGGTAGTCTACATGTGAGCAATGCGTGTGCTGAACAGTGGATCGGGCAGAACCAGGCGAGTGGACCCGCTGGCTTTCAAATTGTGTGTTCCCAATATTTGCTTGTTTCCCTCCTTATCTAACCCAGTGGATCATACGTTCCTGTCGAGTGCCTAAATGTAATAAGGTCTTCACTGGGCCTGCCAATGACACGACTAGGTTCGATTAAAGATGAGTGGTTTAGACCGCGGTCATTAATCTTTGTGGTCTTTCACAGGATATGTACGATTGTATGGCTTTTAAGAGGAAAAATACAACAGAAGAAAATTGTAGAAGACCGACGACAAAATAACATTTAAATTTGAAGTACTGATTGAATTTAACTTTCAGCTACTTCTGATGAGCGCATTTAGACAAGTGAATAAATGCGAGAGAAGCATTACCTGTTTACTCAAAGCGTGTTCAAATGTTGTTTTAAGTTTTTATTATTCCTTTTCACCACAAAATACATCAAGTACTGGGTAGTTACTACATATATTATTTTGCCAAAAAGTAAGAGAATCACTTTTCCTTTTGATAATGCAATAACCCTTTGATAGGTAAGAGGGCCTTTTCTAATACAAGAGAAGAGCAGAAATTCAAGGGCGTGTTAAAGGATTCAACCTAGATGTATGCACTAGTGCCAGCTAATAAACGATCTCAGTACGATCCTTTCAAACTATATTGGCTGAATTCAACGTATATAAGCATCACTCTCGCCGCATTATATTTAGCAGAAGCCAAAACAGATGGCAAAAATCAAAGGGAACAATGCTATGCCTCACGGAAGGGAAGTGACAGGCGCCCATCCAAGTTGTATACAAATCGTGGACCATACGAAGATGTCAACAGGAGGGCGGTCACGTGTGTTCAGTAGGGTTTGCGTAGAGGCAGGGAAGAATTGTAATAATAATATTTGGGTAATTTATAGTCTAGGAAGTCAATTCGTTTGCTGACCGAAATATTTCTCTTACCAGCACCATTCATCTGCGTTTGCAGGTGTAAAGTGTATGCGCAGTGAGGAAATGCAATTTTACTAAATGCAAACATTTACCATTTTGGCTTTAAAATATTAGTTCAATCGGTTAGATTGGATTAGTAAGTACGGTCACCTATTACTATGGAAAGAATGTCTTTATATGAGAAAACAACCTGTGCACTAGAAGCAGCTTCTCAATACTTGATGATCGAATATAATTAATTGGCTAAGTGAGCATCTGTTTTTATCTTTACCGCATGGGTTTCCGTGCTCACTACACCCTAATAGGCATCGAATTAATTTTAAAGTAAAAATTCATAGTTATTTGTTGCGAAACTTGGTTTTTTTATGTGCACTGAGGCGCCATGTGTTTTAGTTGTTGAAACACCTTTAAAAGCTAGCAAGATTACAACAAGGCTACATCAGTGCTGTAGCTGATATCAAGATGGTTTCATGTCCAGTAAATTCTTAAACGTCACTTGTTTAAATTTAATGGCATGCAAAATTTTGCTTATTTTAAAGAAGCATGTGCAGGGTTTTCTGGATCTTACGTGCCACGGTTAAATTCATATCCATGATTATTTTCTAAGTGTCTGCTAATTTATTAGTACTTGTTAAGGCAGAAATTTTTTTACTTATTTTTTGTTTACACACAGAGTGATGAATAGTATATAGCGTTCAAAAGCTGATTTGACGAGCTGCGCTGTTGATCTTCTAAACTCCTTCACAATGCTGCAGGGGAGGTGTATATTATGAACCCGAACATAATAATTTAAGTTCAGCTACAATTTTTGTAAGTTATTTTGCACATACTATAATATTCTTACAGCAGCGACTTTTATTAAGATTCACTTCAATTAAAAAAGTGGAAATACAATATCATTAGCAGCCTCACTGCTGGAACACAATATTTGTTTGTTAAACGTAGTGGATGTCTCCCTCCAAAGGCTCGTAGAAAAGCATAGAGGCCTGTAACGGGAATAAAACGTAGGGACCATTATATTTGGCTTTAATCCCCCTCCTGCCTCAAACAATTTTCGCATCTGGTAGTCCTAAACACTGAAAAGGGGAATCCGAACGACGTATCGGTCGAAGCGGAGGTTCCACTCAATTGCAAAGACGCCTTCAACAACGCCCTAGATCTAGTACCAACAGGCCACATAGTAACTCGCGTACAGTGTTACCATGGCGCACAATTACAGAGCGCAGAATATATCAGAGGGGTCTGTCAAGAAGATTAATAATCGAACATTTCCGAAAGAAATGAGGTGTACATGCTTTCCCTTATTTACTTCACCACTACATTTAGCATTATAGCGACGAGTTATGACAGTGAATGTGGGCTCAGATGCGAGGCAAGGCAAGAGAACAAGGTCAGCGGAGAAGGTGGCAGATTCGGTGCATTTGGACATCATCCCGCCGATGGTAAAAATGGTCGCATAGTTATCCGCACTGGAAGCGTTTTGCTTCAGTTATAACCACAAGACTTTGTTGTTGCCGCGGTGGCAGAGCAATCGACCGACTTAGCAAATATTACGACACAGCTTCTTGGAGAAGTAACAAATGGAGCTACAATCTGACACCGGCGGCGGGTCGAGCGTGTGAAATTGATTTGCGCATGAGAGGATCAGAAGCCAGGCAATGGGAATATTAAACGCAGTACTGGTGGTAGATACAAAGAAATAGGGAGAGCTTTTGGTGAAGTTTCGATTGATGTGTCAAAATTTGTGTATATTACTAGCAACTAAAGAGCAATTTGAACTTTTTTAGAAGGGGATATAGTCGTGCAGTAAATTCGCCTCTTTACTTATTAAATAATTAAATTGCTAATTGGCCGGTCAATAATTAATGATGGAGTAAAAAAGAATGACAGGAAATGTAAAATCGCTCATGGCTGTAGATGTGATTGCAAGTGTGAAGCGGATTTGTGTCGTGAAATGAGAGGTGGCAAGAGTTGAATGCAAAAAGTGACTTGATAGTAGCAGGAGTCCTCCTGTAAATATGAACTTCTCGTCATGTTATTTGAGTCTCAGCCTTAGTGGAATTTAATTTTACAATGAAAGAAAAGAGACTAAAATAGAATGGAACAGAGTAGACCAGAACAGTACTGAAAAGAAAAGGATAGGCGGTGAAGGAATCATTAAAAGTCATGCAAATTGTGGTCGACTAGGGTTTTTATTTTTATCCTTAACATCCTACATCTTCTAATCATTAAATGGTTGCAAATGTTTCTGTAGCTTTTATGCCTAAACAAATGCAGAGTGTGATTTCATAACCCCTGTCTTGAATTGATACAACTTTAATGCGAGAATATGCATAATGCAGCACTAAAAACAATTATTTAGTAAAACCAATGTCACGTAAAACACAGACTCAAGTTAAAGCAGCATAAACATTGATGCTGCTACATATGCGTTGCCAATTTGTTCTTTTTGTACCAACAATCCCAGGAATACAATAAGCTAGGGTTTTGTGGCTATTATTGCAAAAATCCCTACACTGTGCGGCACTAGCTTATTCTCACCTGACTGACTGGGATGTAAGGTCACTGTAGAAGCACTTGAACTGCCGCACTAATCATATAAAGTCGAGTGTCAATCAACAGTACATTTAGAAGGGCCAAAAACAGTGCATAGTTAGGCTGGTGGAATGAAATGCCTCAAAGTGGAAAGAAGACGGTGGGAAACGTGCACCGCTCAAAGGACTACCCCATATTACATATTTATTTTTGCAGTATTTTTAAACTTTGGTAAAGGCAGAGCCGTCCACCTCCGTGGTGAAGCACGGAAAAGTGATGATAGAGCTAGAATAAATCGATAGCAAAGGCCTCTAATTGACTAGCTGAAAAATAGGTATTAGATTGCATAATTTGATCTCACTTAATAAAATATCGGTAATGCCTTAGTTGCATTATATTTCTTACTGGAGTCCATGTCTCCTGTGACGATTCTATTTCTGAGTCTCAGAAGCAAGCATAATTGAAGATCCTAAGCTGTTTTAAATGCGTTTCACCTTTGAGTGCTGTTGCACGTAAGCACAAGCGCGCTTGAAGTCTTGCTGTCCAATCGCACAGCAAGCATTGTCACTAGCCTTCCAGCCAATCGCATCATTCTAGCGCATGACCTAGACGAAACTTTCCCTTCTGATTGGGTTGCGACGTAACGCGGGTGAACCATAAGCCTAAGTGCACCAATAAAGAAACACGGCACTCTTAATTGACATAATAAATGCCGCTGCAGCGAATAATCAGCCTTCTTGTTGTTAACTGCGCATTATAAGCACTTGAAAGGCTACTAATTCATTGACGAGAGAGCCAGATCTTATCTATGCCTTCCCTCAGCTAGGAATTGAGCATAAGACAAGGCACAGTTCTGGTGCGCTGCGACTATCTTTAAATTGGAAATTACCATACTTGAGTAACCCTATTCGTCAAAAAAACTTAAAACAAGGAAAAAAATATAAGTGTAGGAATAGAACGCATCTAACTTAATACTTAATTACACCCATAAGCGACACCTGCTGCAGGACAGTAGCGACTTTTTTTGAGACAAGAGTCACCGCGAAAATCGCTTGCACAGAGCTGCTTCAAATCCATTTATCTAGCTATTTCTTATCAATTTAAAAAGTTGCCTTTTGTGCTGTCTCATGAGAGATTTTACACTGATAGCGAACCTAGGTCTATCCAGCTTTAAGGGAAGACGGCTAAATATATATGGCTTACATTGGAAACAGTTTTGCATACTTATATAGTGTGGCTAAAATGTAAAGGCAATGAGATTGAGATTTTGGTGAAACGATTAATTTGACTAGCAGTAAAGACGATTTGCTTTGGGGCGGAGAATGTCGAAGGCCACACAGAAGTACGGCATTTGCAACGGGCAACATAAGAACAACCATCTTTCACCTCCCTCAATGTGCACTTTTCCTCTTCCCATCATTTTATGTCTGCGACCATCATAGAATTGGCGTGGAAAAAACAGGATGGTCTAACGGAATTAACAATTGCGACACGAGATCATTTTAGTGACATTTAAGCTAGCAACGAAACAAATGATAAGGCAGAAAGTTTGGCGATCATTTCATCAATGAATCAGTCAGTCAATCAAGGAATTAGTCTGATTGGAATTAGAACTAGCGGTAAAAAAGAGAAAAGAGGAGATGGGTTGAACTATTCGAATACTTTTTATAGTCAAGGATTAAATTTTCAAACATAAACCTGGTTTTATTGACATTGATTTTAAAATTTGACCCAGGGTGAGAGTGATGATATTGACTTCGTGACAATTGGCGCAAGACAACATCAGTGGACACACAAGAAAGATAAAAAATAATAGTGCAATAACATTAATTTATTTGCATTTTGGTGTTTGTTTTGCCATTTAGTTTGACTCATTGCTTTGCTCTACAAATGTCCTTTTAAATACAGCGCATTTGAAATAGGCTGGACTCAGGGTGATAATTTATGTATTTCTACTTTATTTGATGTGCTGCTAGTGCAAACAAAATCACCAATTGCAGCTAGGCAAAAGTTCCGCTTTTTTGCTCGTGCTAACATAATTCCAACAATACAACCGCATCCGAATTCATTTATTTAATCAGTATTTTGATAGGTTAGCGATTCCAAATATTCGCTTTATGGTTTTTTCATCTTAACAAATTTTTTCCTAATTTGCGTTTAAGCTATTAAGTCACTTTTGTTCCAATGCAAACTTCTATCATCCCTTGCAGGTGTGTTTGCCCTTTGATTTCTTCATTTTGGTCTTTCTTGACAAAGATACCTCAAAAGCTTATGTTTTATATCTTATATTGCTACTCAGAAACATTATGCACACGGCTCTTTTATCCCTGATATAAAAAACCCGGCATTGTCGTCATAATGAATCTTTTGTGCACGCATATTTCATTAAAGCAAAACCGAATAAACAATAAATGCGTAATTATTCCCAGGTGTCTTTATATTCTTGCCTTTGCCTAACTGCGGAACTCTCAGTATTGGTCAGGTAATAGGCTGACCATCTGCTCATGTAGATTAATTGTGGTATGAATTAGGAAAGCTGAATTGCAGAATTTATGGCAGTTAGATTCCCTTTGCAAAGCAAACAAGCTTTAAACACAGGTGTAAATGCCATTTCGTATCACCAGAGCCTCAAGATTTGGGAGCAGCGCTAAGCACAGTAGCGAATGGCTCACACTGAAGGGGCTAATGTATACACTATACAAGCTCCTGTCAGTTCCATCAGACAGAAAGCACACGAGCTTTTTTCATTGACAAAAAAAATTCGAAAAATGTCCCTGTCATTATATTTAAGCAATCACGAGGAATTGCAGCTCTTGTCATTGTACAGATCCTGAGAAATAAATGGGATTGGAATGTTTACGCCCGTAGCAACTTACGGGTGAAACATCCCCGAACAAGGTGGAACTCGCTATCAATAATTGCGAAGACAACATTGAATGGTTGTATCAAATCTATTTTTGGTGGCATTTACTATGTTTAAACTAAGAAAAAAATCTTGTTCACGTTCATTGCAATCACCAGGAAATTAATTGCAGGTTAACCCAAGCAAGGTTTTGCTGCTTGATTTGACCTCTCGTATGCCATATGTTCATTACACAGAAGGTCGCTGTCAAACTTCGCAGAGGTCAATGGCCGGCCAATAAAGTAGAAATCACCGGTGTTTGGCTCCTTGTAGTTCTACGCCACGTTAGGTGAAGCTGCGCCAACGCCTACGAAAACGATGAAGGCAAAGTTTTTTTCAACAAAGTCAATAGCGCCATTTGTTATGTAGCCACGATATATCACCATAATTCTTTAGCAGCTGGAAAAGGTTGGTTTGGCAAAGAGTCACAGAACCTATAAAGTACATTTGGCGCATGACGCATTTTACACAATATTTAAACTCTCCGGCCTATTCTGAAGTCAAAGAGGCAATTGTTCCTACTAGTCTCGACTCCCAAACTGCACTGCTTGCACTCTGCCTAATGGTTCTACCATGGTAAATAATCATTTAAATAAATTTTTTTCACAATTATTTCCTTGACTGACCATTTCTAATGTTTTGAGCCCAGTTATTTAAAATAAGGGTAGAGCTGGCTTCCATGACTCCCTGCAGGCGAAAATTAATGCATTCCTGATGTGCACCTGTGGTATAATGAGAGCAAGTAGAGCATTTCGTTTTTTGAAGCAGAAAAAATTGCATAAACATTGATGTTGTCGTTGAAAGATATTCTAGACTGGGATCCGCAGGGAAGATAATGCCGTTACTTAGGTCTTCATGAAAGCCCTGATAGAGCACTGCCGTAATGTAGCTAGCTTGTAAGAATAATACAGACATGAGGATCGTTGAAGACTAACTTTACGATGGGTGATTGCCCTAATTAAAAATTATGAATAAAGCAAAAGCACCTGTCATTCATCTGATTGCAGTGAACCGCAATGAACCTTCTAGAGATTGGACTTTCTTGGTAGGAGTGGGTTTTACGGATTTTCGTGAGACGGGCAAACAGCGGTCCTACTGTTCGATTGTAAAGAGACTTTCTCGCTCATTAAGACATTGCACAGGCGACTATTTTTGTCTGTCACCCATCAGTAGGAGCATAAAGCAGCCTAACCCGATGGTTAGGGAGGCTAGAGAGTCCTACTCGATTAGGATCCACATCATCCTCATGTCGGTTACTTTTCGCTTTGCATCAGCTTAGTTGAATCTTTCGGCATGGGACGGTAAAGTGGGTAGCGAGGCAGTCTGCTTAATATTTTTATTAATTAGGAAAGCTTTGGCAGCTGATAATATCCACCTCACCCACAGTGTTGAAAGCCTGTCAAACAATCAGTCATGAGTTATCACAAAAAGAACAGCCATCAAACCCATTAACGCACACCCTTACGATGGAGCTGGATTCAAACTCCAAAATTTCGAGCCTGCACTATGCCTGAACATCAGCGATAGAGATTTTCTACCCGCGATGATAAGCTTTACACTTAAAGGAGGCAAAGCTCTTGAATAATAACCAGAAGAGGCCTCTTATTTCGAGGTCTTGAGGACATTGCATTGTCGTTTAGGTAGCTAAGGCAAGACTTGCAAGTTATGCCGAGGAAGGGAGGGGGTGGTGCCACATCCAAAATACCCCTCTCGATTTAAACCCTCAACTGTGACAAACTACGAATTCGTATCATTTCACAGGCAGTTAAGCTTCAAAGCACTTGGCCATGCGGGCCTGCAAGCAAGTTCTATGGCCCATCATCATCCAATTCATTTGGAGACTGTAAGTTGGATTGATTAACCCAGGAACAAGGCAATTGTCACTGTGTTCCATTGGTTTCCCTAGCCAGATTTCAGCGAGGTGTTCGATAGCTGGATGAAGAAGAACTGACAGAGGTAGGAATAGGCAGATAGAAAGTTAGACAAGAGCTTCAGAACCAGTGGCCTGAAAAGCTGTGGGTTGGTACCATGAGGAAGGCTGCTTAAGAGGGTTGTTGTGAAGGCGGAGTTATTTATGTGGCATACTTGGACGAGATCAACAGGCACACGAATATTTATCATTGCCTCTACTTTAAACTAATCTGTGTAAATGTGCATCTCGTGGATTGTATGGAATGTGAATGCGAACAACGTTACATCTGAAGTGACAAGGCTTAAACGATCTCCAAGTGGTTCGAGATGAGGCTAGGCGAGTCGACACAATACAAGACAACGGTAAAAAGGCTAGTGTGTCACTAGTGTATTGGCCAGTCCATTGACTACTAGTATTTCGCCAATGCTACTACTTTGCATAGACCTAAGAGCAGCCATAACTGTGCAGTCAGTACGGAGGTATGCAAAATAACAGACGAGGAGTAGTCAACTAACCCACCTCTTAAGCTATCACCTAATAAGTATGAAAATCTCAATAGGATTTTTGCATGACTATCTCCTCCTATCTGTGTCATCACCTACACTGTCTACTTTAGAATATGCGCTGCTGGGTCCGTCAAGTTAGGTTGGCCAACTACTGCTAGATCATAAAGCTTTTATCAGTGCACAAAGCCAACGCGTTTCTGACGATAGTAAAAACCGTGTGTCTACAGAATAAAAAGATTTTTGCAGCGTAATAAAAATACTTTGTATTATTCTAGCCTTCATGCACTCACTAGACCTATCTGCACTACTGTGTAAGCTTGAGCGAAGTTGTTTACGTAGTTTTTAGCGTATCTACTGCTGAGACGAGAAGATCCCTCGGAAATACTTCTCCAGGGTTCAGAGGCATGTTTACACAAACAGTAGACTTCGAGGAAGCCTACTGTGCTAAAGAGGAGGATATGCAAGAGCACTTTGATGACTTGGCCTCACAGTGCACTGCACTTTGCACTCTACAATGCATCACTCATGCCTCGAATGTCGACAATTTGTCTTCGTCGCAGAGATGCAACAATTACTTCTCTCTCCACCTGACTGTGCATCAATAGTTCGGATTTGCCTTATTATTTGCCTATTAGTTGGAAATTGGGAGAAGATTACGGAAAGAAGTGGAGCTAAAGGCAATCGCTAAGCATAGGAATGAGCCTGGGTCCTGTGGCGAGGCATGGTCATGTTTATGTCGTGTGGAGAAGTGACAAGCGGTGGGGAATGCAATACAGTGGGGTGCCGATGAGCGAACTTGTATTATGTGAGGAAGGCAGTAAAAAAAGATACATGCAAAGTAGTTGCTAGCAGAAGGACGATAAAAATGAAAACGAGAAAAAAAAGTGTTGAGAAGGCAAAAGCAGATATAGTTAATAAGATTTATTTCATTGTGTGGAATTTTCTGCCTTCAA
>NW_020170587.1:55087-56340 GCF_000524195.1 Echinococcus granulosus | reverse complement strand
TTTCAGATTTTCCACAGAACGATCGTGGTGCCATCCATTCCGTGAATTACGCGGCATCAGATATGAAGATGCTGGTATTAAGTTCGCTGGAATCATCTTCAAGCCCTAAAAATGATTGCACTTTTACTTTTAATTTATCCAATTTTTTTATTCTTTGGCAGTTTTGCAGGAGTTCCACTTAAATGCAAATTTGCTATCAAGCAGAGATCCACCAAACGTGTACTGATAAGTATTCGAAGACAAATGTTAATCAAAAGCTACAAATAAGCGTAACTGAAAATATCAAGCAACTGTGGCACTCCCATCCATCCAGAGAATCAGTCAACCAGCTACCAGGACTGAAGGCGCACTTTGCGTCCTTCATTAGGCAATTATATAAACTGGCAGTTTAGACGTCTACCACACTGGTGGCATCACTGGTGAGCTCTATCACTTGAGAACAGCACGGACTTTGAGAAGTGGCTATAATGCTGTTTTACCTCTAAAGTCAAGGCGTGCTTAAGAACCATCCGTTTTGTGACAAGATTCGTGTTCCTGACCGACTCCCGCCTACAGGTTCTATCCAAACCAGCATTGATTATGGTTCCAACAAAATTTTGCTCATAACTTACAGAAGCACTGTGAAGCGTTGATCAGCTTGTTGTATGTCAGCAAACATGAGCCTAAATAAGGGAACGCATCACTGGTTAATCTCTTCTTTCTGTCACTTTCCATCTTCACCATTTTCTGTTTCGACCCTCCATCCCAAGCCAAGGCTATCAGGCATCGCAATTAAAATTGCTCGAAGACACATTTGATGCCATCGTTGATGGTCACACAAGATTTGTCACAGAAGTCACATGTGATTGAGTACAGTAAACTTCTGACACTGTTTACGTCTATGAGTCTCAGTGATATGCAATTTGTGTGTGACGCCTAATGATTTTACAGGTGGTAGATTTGAGGGTAATTGATGTTAATTTGTGAACGCTGCTGCCCTAGTTAAAGGTAGTCAAATGGTGTATGCTTGCTAAAAGTAATACATTGGCTCAAAGTTTTTTGATTAAACGAACCCCGTAAACATGTTTGTGGATCTCCACCAGGTCCTGGAACAACAAATTCGGCTTAGGTCATTAGTTCGTCAGCGAGGTGTGAACAGAATTGTAATAATTGGCGAAAATTCGGATTGTGTTGTTTAAATATGTTATAAATTACATGGCTAAAGTGCAGCAACTTGACTGACTTTATGCTTAACAGCGCGAGAATTTTAGACT
>NW_020170587.1:53458-54987 GCF_000524195.1 Echinococcus granulosus | reverse complement strand
ATTCTATCTCAAAATCCGTTCCCCTTCTGGATGTGCTTACTTCAACTGAAGTGAGCCTTACTTAGTTTTGTCTGGTTTTGGTTACAAATCCTTACAGACAGGGTGCCAGTCGCCTACATCAGACAGACACTAGCGTTGCAAAAGTTGGGGGCTGATGCAAAGGAGGGGATGAAGGAAAATAAGAGGGCGAAGATAGGTGAATGTGGATGAGGTTGAAGTCGTAAATGTAGGGAAGTGAGGGAGGAAGCAAAGAGCAAGTTTTTGCCACAGCAGAATTAGGAGCAAAGGCGTGACCCAAGGAAGAGGTGGATAAGGCGTTCTTGAGGGAGAATGGATATGTCAGACTGCCTGAGCACCCATGCATATGCATCAGTTGTGTCCCTGTGCCTGCAACAATTCCGCTTATAGTATTTCCCCCTTTGTATTTGATTTTTTATAAGTCATTAAATCTATCTGATTTGTAGATAAGGTAATCAAGATGCAGAAGTATATTAATTGGTAGAGATACAAGTAGAAGTGAATGTAGAATATGCACCTTCCTGTCTCTCAATAAGTACTTTGTCAGTTGCAGCTTAAAGCATTTTACGAAATTGTCCCTCCTGTATGTCTAAAGTGAAAGTCGTCCTATTTCATCCTTTTTCGATTGGCCTCACCTTTTCCCGTCTCAAGTCTCGTCTCTCGTCCTTAGCAGTTGCGGTAGGGAAGACGTATCCTTTGTGGAGTACATAAGGTACTGCGATGCCTTTTCTGCTGATGCATTTTTGGCCCATGAAATGAGAATTAATGAACACGGCGTTGAAAAGGGTAATAAACCATCCATTTTAATGCTTAAGGTACACTGAGCGCGTTAGTCATATACGCGAATGTGATATTTGCATGTGAAAGTTCATGGTTAGTTATATAGGCTGGGGAGGTAGAGAGGTAGAATACGAGGTTGATGAGAAGAGTCTGTATCTAGCATGAATAAAACCGGGGTGAGGTAGAGAGAGAGCTAAGAAGATAGATAGAGATAATTGTAAATATGAGTATTTGGAAGGGCGAAAAGAGGTAGAGGAGAAAGAAAAAAGAACCGGGTTAAATGGACCAAGAGTGGAGAAGAGGGAGAAAATACCGCTGAAGCACAATTAACTCAAGGATGTCATCGATGAGTAGCTGTATGAATAAAAGAATGAATGAATGCTCTTAACAAATCAGTTTACTCGAATCACCAAACTTAGTGAAAAGCTCTTTTACGTACTTCCTGAACTCTCGGTCATTTACATAGATTTTAAGTATTGAACTCCTTGGTCCTTTTTGCTTGAATACGCTCAAACAAATGGGGAGAAAGTGTAAAAGAGAAATTATCTCTTCTGGGATACCTGCAGCCATCAAAAATGTTTATTTCTCTAATTTTTCAATGTTCACATTTTTAAAACTCCAGCTTTTAAGTCATTAAATCCAGTAACTTTTTAGAGATTTACACTTAATTGAAGATCTTCGAGCGTGGTGTGGACTTCTGCTCCTGTTACGTCTCTCCTTACTGGGTTATA
>NW_020170587.1:37324-53358 GCF_000524195.1 Echinococcus granulosus | reverse complement strand
AAAGTAGGCCGTATTTATTCCTCCTTATGCTGTTTTATTTCATTTTTATACGGTTTTTTATGGTTTTTGCAGAATGACTGGATGCATCAACTTGTAGCTGATGCATGGGGGTGGCAATGTACATGGGCAAATTATCACAGGATGTTGCGAGGGTAACGACTAGCCTTACAGATGCATCACGTAGTGTTAGGGAAGGTAGAGTATTTCCAGATAAACTAAGCAAAAAACACATCAGACGAGAATTCTATTTGCGCAGAAATTCTTTGACAATCGGAAGCAAAATGCTTATTCTGATCCCAAAATTGTAGTATTTGGGTTTGGACATTCAACCGGATGTTATTTGGACCTGTGTTGAGGAAATGAGTTATAGGTAAGGGGATACGAATATGAGAATCAAGTCATTGGGCTTCTTTGGCAACAAAACACGTTGTCACCAAAAGAGATAAAATGAGTAGATAAACACATAAAAGTGAAAACCGTCTATAAAAAGAGGGATGGAGAGATAGGTAACACGTTAAATCCATCACAAGTGGATATTTGTCAGCGACTAATTATCACCGCTTTTTAACTCTGATTTTAGAAAGCTAAAAACGCAAAAAAGAATATTCTTTTAAAATTGCAATCAACAGGGAATACGTAAGCATTTGGTCCTAACACAATATTGTTATCATATTATTATTGTGTTATACTCCATTATGATATTCTGCATTATTATCGTTGTTTTTTGTGTATTTCTGCAGCTAAGACTATTTAAAACTGAAAGGCAAATTTGTTAAATATTAAATGTTGTGTTTATCTACACGGTCGAGTTAGATCTTTTTGCTACGACGCACTAAACGAAATTGTCTTGATTGTTGTTTTTGATCTTGTGCTGCGTAGCAAAGTGACTTTTTATCAAACTCTTTGTGTGTTGGTGTCTAGTGATCAAGAAAGGCCCATTTTGTTATTCACTACTTCTACCTCACCTCAGGAGTCTGCACATAAGAGATGTAGTGCCTCCTAGATTTGAAACTCGTGTTCTGCACTTGACGAATATGTCTCTGTTAGGCGTCGGGAATAACTGAATGTGGTCGATTGCCTTGCCTTTGCAATATTCGCAACCGACTGGTTTGTGTCGAAAGTCGAATTTATTGGCAACTAAGTGTGTCGAGGGGGTCTGTTCTTACTTTCAGTCTTCGTTACTTGGACTTACCGGAGAAGAGAATTACTTGACTTCTGAAGAACCTTTGGAAAGAGGAGAATCTGGAACGTTCACTTATAATGGGTAAGTGCTGTTGTGTTGTGTCAAACAATTATCATGGGTAGATATGATTTTTGGTGACCAAGGCTGCGTAATCGACCTTGTTAGTACATAGACATTCAAATACGAATGCTTGATACGGCATCACTTTATCCGTTTTTTATCCCAGGTCACACATTGGGCACCTTGGAGACAAACTTGCCGTTTTTAGAAAAGAAAAATTAATTGACAGAGAGAGCTAGAAGCTGCGGAATGCGTTCAATAATCTACAACCTAATCCTCATTAAGTTTCCAGCGTTAGCTTCCTCTACCAGGGACATTCAGCGGTTGGTCATCTTAGATGCCCTCGTCACTGTTTAGTACCCGACTGAGTCAGCATCGACTTCTGTGAGGAATCTTCTTTCCCTCTTAGCATTGCCTGTATTCCATATCTATTAGTGGAAAGGTATTTGTAAACATTTGATCCAGTTTGTAGTGATTTCAAAATGACTCTACTACTGTCCATTGCTTTATTTTTAGGCCTCTATACACGACTGTCATTCTTTTTTCCGTATACTCTGCCTTTTCGCTGCCTGTTTACTGCGGCTGGCCCATGTTTGCTCCTTGTCTGGCATAACAACGCGGGGGATTTTGCGTACAATATAACTCAAATGCATTAATGAGGGAGGCAGATCAGTTTTTGTCTGGCATTATTAGCCAATTTACTCATCACTATGCAGCTGTACTTGCAACTTTCAGAAGTGATGGTTAGTCGTCAGGATAAATTTTGGTTTTCTCCATTTTCGTCGCGTTTTAGACACGGATGGGATTAGTCATTTGGTTAAACTGGGTTTTTCCATGGTTTTCCTCCTCATCTAATACCCTTTGGTTTTCGGTCTGGCGGTAAGACTCATCATCTAACTTCGTTTTAGCAGCTTAGCAAGTCCAGTTGGTGAAGCGAAAGCGGAGAAGTGAGGCTGAGACGGCGGTGGAGGTGCATTGCAGTGAATACGCATTAAGGGTAGTGATGTGGTAAATCCCGCCTCGAGCCTCCAGGACCACGCTAACGTCGCTCACGACGCTTACGGTAGTGCGCTCTTCGCCACCCTCTGTATGGTCGACCTCATATGCGGATCCCACTACTGCTACAAGTCAGTACCCCTTCACTGCTCCCTTCCTTACTTCTTCATTCCCTTTCCGAAAGTCGATGACAACCGTATTGATTAGATTAGTAGTAGTTGTGCGTTAAGGTAATTAGTTTGTGTAATTTTCCACAAAGCATAAATAAGTGCATTTGTCGAACGACATCTCTTCAAAATTAACAGTCATTCTCAAAGTAGGAGTGTGAAGGGCTAAATATTTAACAATTAGTCGCGTCAACGCTTGGTTTGTCGTGCCTGGGGCTCAATAGTCACGGCTATGGGTGACTGGGAGGTGAGGCATTTTCAGTCTCAGCACCGCTATGCAGTCCTTGCGCGACATCTTCCTCGAGAATGCCGACATTCCCTGGAAGATGGACTGCGAATGACCAGCAGGTGCGTTTAGTCTGTTCATCTTACTTACCCACATTTCGGATCTTTTATGGAAGCCTACTCACCATAATTGGATTGATTGTCTTCCCAGTGGGAGGATATGTTCAATTTATTTTAAATAAACTAAGCTTATCAGGTTCCCGATGTGTATGTTCCTAGAGCATTAAATAAGCTCTCTGTGACACAATAATTCAGCAATCCCCCTCTTCCATTCCATCACTTTACGTGGTGCATTAAAAGGGTGTGTTTCTTAGTTCTCTCGTATCACCAGGTTCCTAAATATGCACCAGCATCTTCATGTGTTTAAGTGCGTCTTGATCTAATGGTGCCATAAATGTTCTTGATAGAATGGTGCCGGTGGTACTGGAAATATTATTTGTCGTAAATTTTAATCATGCCTCTATTTATGGAATTTAGTCACTCACCAGTTGAAGAACTCTCCGGAAAATGGTGTGTATTGAGTGGCAAATTAAGATTCCAACTAGATCTTGGATGCATGTGAATTAGATAGGTAATGATAACCCACAATAAAATTTTCCGCATTCTGTTTTTTGGTGAACTGGTGGATTCCTTGTCAAATGGATTGGAGTGATGAAGAGAGTGTAATTGTTATAACGTAATTGGCGTAAATGCATTATATTATGCAAGATTTTGCTGCAGTAATGAAGGCTTGCTGGGAGGTGAAGAAGAGTTAGTAATGAAGAAGACTATAGACGTACACGAGAGGAGTAGAAGATGAGGTGAGGATGAGGAAGTGCAGTTTAATTGCCGTTTTATTGGTTAGCTAATGGAATTTTCTACCAATTGTCAATGATCCAGAATGTTCTAGAACAGAGGTGGCTCAGATATAAAACTGTGTGCTGTTGTGGACATGAAGTGCATCTGAGGTCGCAAAAGGGCTTTTTCTTGAAAAGGAGGATAACTGATGTAGCGAAATGGAGGATGCAAAAAGCTAAGCGTAAAAATGACTTGACGGTAGCAGACTTTCGTGCCCATGTAATTTTCTCGCCAAGTCATTCAAATCTTATTTTAGCGGGATTTGATCAGCCTACGCATTTGAGGAGGGAGGAAAAAACATTATCACTTCGGCCCAGTTTCAACCACATCCAAATCTACATCTATTAAGAAAGCAATATGCATAGAAGGGCCATTTTTTTGCTTTTTCAAGCACAATGACAGTCACGTTATTGGTTTAATATTCACACAAATACAATCAATTTATTGGGTCATTAATGCATTAGAATGCCCATTTCTAACAACTTATAGGTAAAATTACTGCAAACTTTAATTACATGTGTACTTTTGACTTGCAGGTAATCCAAAGCCTTCATGAATATATACTAACAACTGATTTGCCAATTAATAGTGTTAGTAACTTCCTTCCGTTTTACCGAAAACTTCTATTATTCCTTAAAAGCATGTTTGCCTTAAATTTGTTTCGTAAACTTTATCTAATTAAGGCCTGCACTTTATTACCAATTTGACTTCTAATGAAAATAAACTGTCCGTCCATTCTATCTGCAATGCCACAAATAATGCCTTCCAGCAAAACCCAGCAATAAAGGATTGTGCTCACAGGCACTTTGGCAGACAAATTTAAAAAAAAAAGCAAAGACTGGAAAGTGCTGTATATGATACTTAACAATTCGCACTCGCAAAGAAGGATTTACAAACCGCTCGAAAGATGCATCAGCACGAAAAGGGGACAGAGGTACTCTTGCGGCCGCCTTGATAGCAAAACAGTCGTGCACTTCACCAAGCGCAACGTCACAGAGGTAAAGACAGCTTAAGGGGCACTGGTAAGGTCAAGCACTAACTGTAGCGGATTTGCTTGCAATGAGAGAGAAGGCGTGGAAAGAGGTGTAATTCGTGGGACTTGTGCTCTACCAAGCGAGGAAGGCGAAGAGGTGCACAAACAAGAAAAGATAGACGTTTGAGAAGTAGGAAAAATCCACAGAAAGACTGCAAAATTTATGGAACATAAAACGTGCCACATCATCAGGCGAGCTGCCTCACACAAGAGCTGGGGTAAGCAATCAAAAGCTCCAATGCCCATCGGTTCCGGCACTGAAAGAATAGAAAATAGAACGAAGCAATTCTCAAATTCTAGATTCCGCTCAATGTTTGTCGTCAGGGGTCCACTCTATACGGTCTGCTCCCTACTAATGCAGCAATGGCATAAGGAGACTCTGCCATGCAGAAGCAACGCAGAACACTGACAGAGAGGACGCAATGCCAGGTTGTGAAGCACTAGTGGATTGAAAAAAAAGCTCTGCACATTTCCATTTCCCTCCTTCCAAGCCGTTGTTGCCATGTTGTGCAAGAGAAATGCATTACACATACACCAAAGGAAAATGGCATAAGTTCTACAGCCTATTATTTTAGCAATGAAGAAAAGAGACGAAACCCTACATAGCTGCTTCTACCTCCCACAGAGTACTTGTCGACAAGGATTTATCCTACGCCAACTAACATTAAAAAAAGAAAGCAATGCAGTAAGAAAGCATTTAAGAAAGAAGCAACGAAGCCTAGAGCGTTAATGCATTAAAAATATAAAGACAAAAAACTAAAAGGAATAATTAGATCACAAAACTCCAGAGCCAAAGCAAATGCAGTTAAAAGATATCGCACACAGAGCTGAGGCGATCAAAAGTACCAGAATTAAAGGTTAGCAAAGTTGCAGGCGCGGAAAAAAAGGAATAAACGATATAACGTAAGGGAGAAAAGAGACCAAGTGACGGTACAGGTAAGCACCAGTGGGAGAAGAAGATAGCTCCGCATTGCCCTGCTTCGCTATACCTCACCGTGGCTCCCCAACACACTAGCAGCAACACAAGTAGCATGGCAACACTTATTAAAGTACTGGCAAACCGGTGTCTTAGTTAAGCCGTCTATGATTACCATTCTTTCAGCTTTCGCATTTGCTTATACTAGAGAGCACCTCTGAATTCAAAGAGCTTTGAACCCAAAGGTTCCACGCACCGATACCAGAGATAGTAATACCTCAGCTTAAAACGTGTCGCCTTGGATCACACACTTCGTTCACTTTGATCAACAAGGAAGTAGGTATTTCTCCCCACGAATCTGCTTATCCTTACATATTTCTTCGCATTTCGAACAGAAGCTAATAAATGTTCACAAAATTATGGACTAACGAAAAAAATTAATGGCACAAAATTACCGAGACATCATCACAGCTTGGAAAGGGAGAGATAGAGAACAGGAATGGAGAGGGTGAGGGGTTTAAGCAGTCTTGCGCTGTTCCTCTTAGGATCACTGCCAGAAAAAAAAGAGCTACTATTCCAGTGCTTCATGTTACAGGCTCACAGAATGTACCACAACTACCGAGTAGTGTTCCAAGTCGAAAATTCACCATGTCATCGATTCCGGTTTGAGAATTGCTGCAAAAAATGGAAATGACTGCACTAAACACTGGGGACGACACTCAAGGCTTTGGTACGGACGCCGGGTAGATGGATACATGCAAATCCAGGGCAGGCGCATAGACACCTGCGGTAGCTAAATTCGGTGGTAATGACGGCGGTGGCAACAGAACGCCGTGTACATCGTCAACTACCGATGGTAATTGCTTGCGACGACGCAGGAGATAACGGACATAGGCCAATAATCCAACGCCCAATATCACTGAAAAGGTGTAGAAGAGAGATCCAATTATCGTACCCCGAAAGTAAAAGTCGCTGCAACTGCGTACAAAGCATCGAGCTGATACTTTTATCCTCATGGCCGCCGTCAAGCATCAAATAAATATAATAACGAAAGAAATCAGTCATTAACCGCTGTGTTCTACTGCTACAACATGTATGACTACTGGTGCTTTTTTATTCCATTCGACCTGCCTTTCTTCTTCCAAAACAAAGGCGTCACATATATGTGACGCGCAATCCCAGGTACTAAAACTGTGTGAAGAGAACAATGGTGAAAGTGGGAAGTTAAGATCAACGAAATGTGGAAAATAAAACCTTCCCCTTTCTACATCCAGCCACGTATCCTCTGACCTAGAAGCGTGAAACACGAAGAGACCTGTCAGTGTGGCTGCATCATTCAAATGCAACATTTGTGGTAACTTTGACAAATCATGAATTTCCGTATTTAGAAGCGAATGCACTGTACTGATCTTGCGCAGTTCCACCAATGATTGATTTATTCGTCGATCATGCAAAGTGTATGTTCACATATACAAAAGTACATGTTGTAAAATGATAAACCACCACTACCAGAATCGCCAATAACAGTTCGCCTTTAGCGGTCGTCATCAAGATGTTGACATCATTTAAGTGACGATCCGGTGCAAGATTACGTGTCCCATTTCCGTGCTGTGCTTGTAGTAAATATCCACGGGGTCGTATTTGATGCCTTCGTTGCCTGCCATCTTGATTAGGAGCATCATCTGAATTCCTGGAGAATTCATGTACAAGGTACAAAGTGAGGTCCCACCACTTACTCATGACATCATTGTTGCTAATGCTGGTAACTGTAGCAGCAGGCGGCATATCTCATATTTCATTTGCATGGGTCGACATACACACCGATTAGTCATGTAGCCAACCTCAGTGATGTCAATTGGATCACTTTATAAGAAAACACCTGACGTATGCACTAAGGGGAAAGACTGATTACTTAATCTATTAATCTACAAGTGAATGATGGGTGACCAAAGGTGCTAGGGACCAAGAATTAAAATAAGCAGTCTACGGCGGAGAGCAGCGGAAGCAAGTGGACCGGCAGTTAATTCACGGCACACCTCATGCATAGTTTAAAAGGGCTAGGGACTTACAATTTATGCAAAAGAAGTACAATCAATCTCTCAAGACACCGTATCTACACAAGACAGGATAGGTTATGGAGCACACAATCAAACAGATAAAAATTAAAAAGCGCTGAAGTTAAGACAAACAAATGACCTATATTACCTCTCATACATCATCAAAATGTGAAAAAAAAATATTTGCACTTCCAACAAGGGCAAATTTAGTCAAGTAGATTACTAAACATAGACTTGATCCTTTTTACATCGTTAGCAGAGAAAAGAACAATTTTGAGGACTTTAGAGGGTTATCATTCATTCATTTGACGTGGTGTCTATCCAAATAATAGACACCCACGCAATTGGTACTCAAGACGATTCAAGCAATAGACAGGCAATAAAACCGTGATTGCATTACCGCATTCCTGCCAGACGCCACATTTCCAAAGTGACCTACATAAAACTGCCCTGACCTCACAGAAGGTCAAGTGAGCATATTACCAGTGTCGAATGTTGTAAAACGAATAATTTGGAGGCACCAGATGGCAGGTTGAAGTAGAGGCGACAGTTATTATTCATCCCAAGAACAGAAATTCACTCAGGCAAGAACCCCTAAAAACGAACGAATATGTATTTTACACCCGCCGTAATCAACACAATTTCATAGTACGCAAATAAAACAACATCGTTTAGGCAGAGCAAGAATGAGTGGAACCGATTTCAAAGATGAAGTAAGTGAAACATCACATATTTGCTGCCTTGATCTATGCAATTATGAGCCTATACAACATGCCTTAGCATGAATATAGAAACAACGCAGACGTTCTGGAGGTTTTGTAAGGAAGATGTTACTAGCACTAATATTTTACCTACAGATGAGAAACGGCTTCGAGGCCCTCCAAAACCCCTAGGATCATCATCACTCATGGAGCAAATATGTGGGTTATAGAGATCAAAGGGGACAGTCGACAGCCACAACCCTTACACTACTGACCAGAAACATCCTGCTTCTATGCAAAGCTCTAAACTAGGTGCTACCAACTATCCAAAACTAAAAGAATACGTGCCATACATTTATGATGCACTGAAATTAGTTTTCGAGGAAAACGGTTGAAGAAAGGTGCTAACGTCCCCTCCTGGAATCATGCTCAGTCAACATTTATTTGTCGAGGCTAGAGTACATGAAGCGGTTTGACAATTTCTCGATGCAGCACTGCACTGCACTGCGATTATAAAGTAAAAAATTCGTGATCGAGTTCAAGGATTTCCAAATCGCCTTTCCTCAAAACAGGCAAGCCTGAGGCAAGGAGGATCAGGTATGAGGGCTGGGCCTGCACCACTGCTGACCAAGATGGGCGTTTACAATCTAAACGAATTGCGTGATTAAGCAAATCCGTGGCTCGACTGAACCAAACTATTTGACAGTGTGGGAATTTAGCGCAAATAAAAATATCACTGTGGTGTGGATGTTTAAATGGCAGGAAAACATGTTCTGATGGAAAAAGAAGCAATGTGGTGATGGAAATCACTGTGAGGTGAGGGGAACTCACTAAAATCATTCACAATGCTATCCATCGCCATTGCAAATTCTGCTGCAACAACAGTAGCAAAGGTGGCTGGGACTCCAAACGCACCGACATCCACACTTCTCCCTTCGTATATCATGTATCAAGCACAAAAGGTGAAAAAAAACGAAGTTCTAATGACGCTACTAGGGTATGTGAAAAGCCCACTGAAACCACATTCAAATACTAACACTCCTGCAATTCTCTAAGGTTTATTAGTTAATATTTAGAGGTGGAAGAAAACCCCCGAATATCGCTTAAGATATGCGCTTTTACCACCCTAATATCCCATTTATATTGTAAGTGGTCATCAAGGCTAATTCTATGTAATTTAATGTGAATACGTAATGCAAAATGTAAAGCGCTAGATATTATAATAGGACTGACAAAAAAGCACAAAGGTGAATAGCGCAGCCTGCAAAAGTAGGCTTGAGCCAACTGAGGCCGGCAGGTTCAGGCTCAATTACCTACTTCCACTTCTCTTCAGGAACATTTACTAGATCACGCGGATCAGTACATTGAGAGGAACCTACAAATATCAAGATTTGACCCCCGCTTGAGGTCTACTTAAGCAGCAATGCCATCAGACGCGAGAAGTATCATTCTGCAATTAAAATTATAGAAAAGATCAGATTCATATATGTCTAAAAGGGCCAAAGGTGGACGAAAACTTCAAATCACACCTCAGAAGTCCAAACCGCTTAGTTAGTAGAAGTTAAAAAAGACAAATATAACAAGGACACAGTATGCACAATTTTCTATTTACAGGCAAGAACATAATTTAGGACGGGAAAGACTCAATCCAATTCAACTTCAAAACAAATAAAAGTAAAAAAATAGTGCGAATACCACCTCGAGTTAAAATGAAATCAATAGCGTAACTAGAGGCCGCCAGTAAATCTGAGATAGGTTTATGTGAGTCGCGCAGTCAAGCCAGCACTGACCAAGAACAGGCTGCAATACAATCATTCAAATCTCCAATTCAAGTGCAATTTGGAAGCATGGAGACGAATTCGATTATATCTGCTCAAAGGTGAATAGGACAGTCGGAATGTAGTCACTAGTGCAATTCAAGGTTGACAGTAATTCGGAGAGAAGCCGATACGATTCGCGCACTCAGGCCAACACCAACCAAGAACAGACCACAATGCAATCATTTAAATGTCACTTTCATGCGCAATTTGGAAAAATAGAAACGAGTTTGATTAAATGTACTCAACAGTGAACAGGACGGCCTGAGCGTATTCACTAGCGTAAAATAAGGTCGGCAGATGTTCGGGAAGAAGTATATGGGATTCGCGAAGTAAAACCAAAACTGACCGATATTAGGCTGCAACACGATACTTTGAATCTCCTATTTTAGTGGAATTTTCCAGCATGCAAGCAAGTTCAGCTAAATCTATTGAGATGTGCCCATGATCGTCAGGAAAATATTCGCTAGCCTTACTCAAGGTCAATGGTCATTCGCAAGGACGTCAACCCGATTTGCTCAGTCAAGCCAAAAGTGATCAGAATACGGCCGCAAAATGATGCTTCGAACCTCAAATGCAAGTGCAATTTGTCAGCATGAAAAAGTTTAGTTAGGTTTACTCAACTGTGTCAACGGAGGTTGGCAATGATTCACAAGCCTAACTCAAGGTCAACAGACATTCGGGGCGACGTCAATAAGACCTGCTCAATCAAACCAATATCGAAAAGGAAAAGGCCCCATTGCAATCCTTCAAAACTCACATTCGAGTGCAATTTGCAAAACTGCAAACGAATTCCGCTATATCTACTCAACTGTGCCCATGGTAGTCAAAAAACTAGTCACTAGCCTAACTCAAGGTCAACTGTCTACCTCTATTCTTTCGTCACTAGCACTCCGCTCCCACCATTCTTTGCATCGCGTTGAATTAAAACTACCAAGTTTTGTCTATCAAGTCAATTAGCTTGAATGGATGTGCTAGAGGGCGCCGCAAAATTTTCCGGAGGAAATTTCGTGGGAAGAATGTGTGTCACATGTACGTGACACCAGACGAACACACCTCAAACTGCAGCAATGGTAGGTCAGTCAAAAGAGAGGCACATTTCGTGAGTGCTAAGTGATTAATAAGCTGCCTGAAAAGTTACCTGTTTGGTCTTACAACTATTCGGCAAAAGTGTTCGCACTAATTATGCCTTGCGGCGAGTCACAACGATTTCAAAACTGCGAAAACCAACAGCGAGTCCAGTCCACGGAGATGTCAAAGGGTTTCAAGGTTCCAACTACTACTCACGCATTCAACATCAACAATAAGGCGCATTTAGGACGCACAGAGAAACCACTCGATGCATACCGTTGTTTAGAGAGAGCTCTTCAATTGGTGAGTGACCAGATTCCACAAATCAAGGCATGATTATAGTCGCGACGAATAATATTTCCAGCACCACTGGTACCATTCTATGGGGAATATTTACGTCGTCATTAGGACAAGAAGAGCTCAACCACATGACTACAATATGGCTTTAAAAGACTCGGTGATACAAGACACAACTAAGCAACTCATAACACGAAGAAATACACCCTTTCAACATACCACGTAAAGTGATGCAATGGAAGACGGGGAGACAAATTAAGGCTCTGCGAATCTACACGTCGGAAACTTGATCAGCTTATTTTAATGGACAAAACATATTCTTGCACGGGAGAAGCAATCCATATAAAGTGAGCAGATTTCTATGAATGACCCAATACGCGAGTTAATAAGAAAAACAGCCTAAATGCATCCGCAAGTCATTGACAGCCCACCTTCTGGGGGATGCCAATCTTCTCAAGGAAGAGGTCGTGCAATTGTTGTCTGACGGCGTAGAGACTGACGAAACGCTACGTGACTATGCGGTCCCGGGCACGGCGAACCCAGTGCCGACGCAGCCCATCGCCAGAGATGGACTCCTTCACATTTCTACTTTGAGAATGACTGCTACGAATGAAGAGCTGTCGTTACACAAATGCACTTATTTATGTTTGGTACAAGGCTGGATAAACTAATCAACTAAACGCTCCAAAAATAACAACCCAAGCAACAAAAAATGTAGTAGGCCTTTGGGAGGGGAAGAGGAAATATGGAAGATGAGAAGTGAGGGGAAGCTGACCTGTAATAAGAGTCGGAACCGCGTGCGAGGTCGACCACGTAGACGGTGGAGAGCGCACAACCGTGAGCGTTGGGATAAACGTCAGCGCGGTCCTTGAGGTCCATGGCAACACCCACCTTGGCACTGTCCTTATTGCCGAACCCAAAAACCGAAGAGCGGTGGATGAGGAATAAAATCATGAAGGACCTAGTTTAACCATATAAATAATTCTACCCGTACCTGAAACACGACGAAAATAGAAAAAATTGGTTCAAATTCCTTACCAGACACGAGTCGTGGAGAACAGTAAGGCATTTAGTAGCTTTAATATCTATCAATTTCCACCTCAGTCAGTTGCGCTACGCCAAGCTATGATGAATTCCAAAAAAAATGTTGTTAGAATGTTACCCCTTAACACATATGCTACTGAATATTTTTCAAGGGCTGACGTTCACCTTGATCATTACTTAGCACTCCTGCAAGTGGTAAACATAACAGCATAGTGACGAGTGCATTAGTTATGATGACAGCTAAAAAGTGAGTTATCTCACTCATTCGCACATTCGAGTCACATTTTCTGCAAAAATTTCCATGCGGTTATGCGCGGCGATAAGTGGACTTGAGGAACTGCAGTGAGCAAGCAGCGAAAAACAACAGAGCATAAAGAGACAAAATTATACCCACGTAAATGGACCTAAAAATAATGCAATGTACAGCAATTCTGCCATTTTAAAATCACTACGAGCTGGCTAAAATGTCTACAAATACTTGTCTGAGGGTCGAAGATGAATACAATCAATGTGAAAAAGAAAAGAAGATTGCTCACAGAAGTCAACGCCGACTCAGCCGAGTCCCAAACGGTGACCAGTACACTCCCAGCGACTAGCCGCAGAAAATCATTGATAGAGGAAGCCGTAGCTAGACATCCAATGAGTGCCAGAATACAGGTTGAGGGGGATTCCGCCTCCTCTTTCAATCTCCGTCTTTACGTACAACGGAGCTGTCACCAATATGCCCCCACATGTTATCTGTGAAATCAAAGAGCGAGGTAATGCCATATCAAGCATTCATATGTGATTGTCTATACATACCAGCAAAATGGTCAATTACGCATCTCCCATCACTTAGAAGCATATTTACGCATGAATATTATTTGACATAAAGCAACAGCAATCACCCTGTTATAGACAGATATTCCAGATTCTCCTCTTTCCAAAGGTCCTTGGAAAGTCGAGAGATTATGTTCACCGTCAAGTCCAAGTAACAAAGGCTGCAGGTTAGAGCAGACACCTTCGACACACTCAGCAAAGTTGCCAACAGACTCCACAATCGACAGAGGCGAGTCAAATGCAAGTAACGCAGACTCATGGCAATTGATCACATTCGGTAGTTCCCCATGTTCAGCACAGTCATATTCCTAAGTGAAAAAAAAACGACTTCCAACTCGCGGAGGCACTATATTCCTTATATGAGGACTCTCAAGGTAAAAAAGAAAGGGGGTAGCAACACAAGTGAATCTTCTTAACCGCCTACATTCTACGCGACGAGTTTGATAGGAGAATTCCTTGTTGCACGCCACAAGTTCAAAACACGCCCGTTGGAACAATTTCACACAATGCGCGGTGGCGTTTAGACATGACACAGTTATGTAGTCAAACGAACACAAATATCTTGGGAAAATTATGTTTTTAAAACAAAAATGAAAAGTAAGCGATGTTAAAAAGGACAACACAATTATAATAACCGCAATAATTATTAATGCGAATTTTGCCGCGAGAGTAAAAGTTGCATGCGACAAAATTAAATTTTTGTGCATTATTAATGCGTTGTTGATTTTATATAATTCTATTTCCATACTAGTTAAAGTTTATTTGTTAAACTAAGCCTATTAATTGTAAATACTTGGCATATACCTTCTTGTGAGGAAACTAACTTGATATCAACCTCCCTATCATTCTAACATTTGACCCAGGTACATGTTTACATACTTTTCTTCCTCTACGCCTTTCATCCTTGTTGAAAATAAAAGTGGTCTATGTGTAAACAACGCATCTGTAGAACAGTGAATCGGGTAGAAATAAGAGAGTGGACCCATTTGTTCGCAAATTGTATGTGCCTAGTCTTTACTTGTTTCCCTCCTTATCTAGTTCAGTGGACCACACGTTGATGTTAAATGCCAAAATGTGATGAAGTCTTCACCGAGCCTGCTATTGACAGCACCACGTTTGATAAAGAATGACTGGTTTAGGCCGTGGTCACATATCTTTGCCTTCTTCCGTAGAATACGTACGATTGCATGGCTTTTTAAGAGGAAAAAATACAACAGAAGGAGTACAAAGAAAGCTGGCAACAAAACAATGTTTAAAGCTGAAGTATTAACTTAAAATGATTTTTGGCCACTTTTGATGTGGGCATTTAAACAAGCAAATAAATGCAAGAGAAACATTACACACTTACTCAAAGCGTGCCCAAATTTTGTTTAAAGATTCTGTCAATCCTCTCTACCAAAAAATACATCGACTATTGGGTAGTTGCCGCATACATTACTGTAGCATCCCGAGACTTCCCTGAACACGATAGAATACACAATGCTCAGGAAGAACATATATTCAGCACTGAGAAGGTGTTTGGGTTACTGGCCTGGCCTGAAGGCCAGCCCATCCAGCGTGGTACAAGAAGGCAAATTCAAAAGTCCAAAAATGGCGCCTTCCCAATACCAAGGGTAAACCACCATCGTATTACATTATTTTGCCCAAATTAAGGGCATTACTTCCACTTTTAACAAGGCAACAGCCCTTTGTTAGGTCAAAAGTCATTTTTTAATACTAGAGAACATCAGAAATTCAAGTGGATGTTAAATGATCTGAACGAGCGGTGTGTACTAGTGCCAGCTAATAAACGATCTCAATTCGCTCCTTTTAAAACAATATTGGCAAATTCAACGGTTTTTTGCGTCTCTTTTGCCGCATTATCTTTAGCAGAATCCAAAACAGGCAGTCTTTTCGCAACAGATGGCAAATTTCGAAGTGGTCAGTCTTATGAGTGGGTCTGGTTTAAGCAGTGATTACTCTACGAATGGCATGGGAAAATTGAAATGAGGGCGGGAAATTTGTGGTAGGTAGAACCAAACTTGAATGCAAACATCTTCTCAAAGTGGACGTCGCCAGGAGAATTTTCGTCACCACAGCCACCTCTGAGATGAGGTGTGATTTGGCCACGGAGTCCTTTGAAGTGCACTCTACAGGAGGTTGTACTTACCGATTAGAAGGTACTGCCTCGAAATGGCATCCATCTGCTAGCTGTGATATCACCGTCTTGATCTCAGATTGCAACTCTTTTGCAATCATTCCAATCTGGCGTTCGACTGACTGCTGTTCGATCTCTACGAATGTTCTGGTGAGGCACTTTGCCCACTATTAATCACTAGACATGGAACCCATCGTTTTCCGTCAATATAACTGTAATGGCACCGTTGTTGTACCTTTATGACGGAGATGAGATGGATTTCGTTTGAGAGAGTTTAGGTAGGCACATATTTGACGCTCAACAACCTTGCAACTATCACTTCATTATTACTGCCTACATCTGTAAACTGTTTTCTTTTTCCTTCCTTGTTACTTTACTTCCAAATAAGCGTTTGTAATACAACTATAAGTAATCACATAGGTTTTTTCAGAGTTATTTTTGGTTGCGTTTCTTCAATCTTACCTAGCCAGTGTTTACCGTCTTAGAATTTCTATAGTGGTGCAGTTGATCCAAACTGTTAGTTATTTTTTTCGCTTCTCGCATTCACCTGTTCAAGCGGCATGCTTTTACTATGGTAAGGACTCGTTCTAAAGTGTTTCTAATCAAAGTGTCCT
>NW_020170587.1:33955-37224 GCF_000524195.1 Echinococcus granulosus | reverse complement strand
AAAAATATGCCTTTTCTGCCTTTGGAATCTGCTGAGAAAATGAATGAGTAGAGTAGAGTTGACTTGGGGTCACTTAACAATTTCTCCTGCTTACCAATAAGAGGGATCAGTATACACATTAGGAATCTTGCCAGCGAATACATGGTGATTAGCTGTGCATGTGCAGGTCCACAGCTTGCAAAGGCTCTGCTTACCAAGGGGTAGTGTGGTGTTTGGGCTAATGGAATGTGCCCATGTAAACCGATTAAGGAGGTTACTAGCAGAGATGCTAGTGGCGTTCATAATGAATGCCGAAGAGAAGGAAGGCGCTGTGTTTGTGATGGTGCACTCAAGCTTTGGCCTATTATGTGAAAAACGATGCGTTTTTACCATCTGACTGCAATCGACCTTTCATTTATTTAGAGGTACAATGTCAAAATGGTCAAAACGGTGCCTGTAATGGTTTGCATCAATCTGTGAAAATGGTGGAAGTATTAGTTAGATCTGCATCCGCGTGCAGGAATCGGCAGGTTAGATTTCACTCTACACACAAATTTTACTCAATAGCATCCAGTAGTATATGATTTTGCAAGTCCCTTTAAGCTGTGATTGATCTACGTCGGATGGGTCTGGACTCTACTCCATTTCGGCACACATACACTGCATTATCCACGACATTTTGCTACAATTTTTGAGACCCAAGCATCAGATACCGTGTATTGAGCAAATTTGCATTAATAAGATTTAACAGCACTCTATTTCAGTCGTTTGCTCCCGTTAAAATTATGCCAGTTCAGAGATTGGAGTAAATAAAAATCAGTGTTTAATTGTAGTATTTGAAAATGTGACTCACTGCAGATTATCATTCATAGCAATAGAGGAATGAGAAATGGGGAAGAGGCAGTCAGCAATGTCGTCAACGGTGGTACAACGGCGACCCTACATCCAGAACTTATAACTAACATGGGCAGACAGATCATTGTGATCAACATTAAAATTGGCTACAAAACAACTGTTTAAGTGTACACTTTTGAGTTAGATAAGGCAAATGATCATTCTGTTAAACGTGTCTTAAGGACTCGTGACCACATCTAAAATAAAAATTCCACAATTTAGCCCTTAAAGCATTGAAAATGCCACAATTTTATAAACAGGTGATATGTCCATGGAATGTTCTATACTAAATAAATGAATTTGACTGTTTTGGCATTTTTGAACTGTATTAAAGTGCGAGGAGAACAAAATCAAGCCAAAGCTCTGCTCTCCCTCTACTTTAATCGCATTCGGCCCTACTTTGGCGCGACGTGAACGGCTCTAACCAGGAATGTCAAGTAACTCATTTCGAATGATGATTACCAGACAAGATACAACTCCATGGTGCAATATGTTGCAAGTAAACACCGAATGGAGCTAACATTGCGAAGAATATAGAAAGAAAACGAAGGTCAGGAATCATTTGCGTTTCCTCAAGCTTTCTAGACGAAATTAACCTCGGATTTATATACGCTCTGCCAGGATGAACGCTTAGTTAAACACGCATTACTTACTTTAATCACCAATGTACCAACTCAGACTTGACATCACCGAGACCTGTCAATGCTATGAGTTTCTGCTGACTACTAATGAGCAGCTTTGATAATTCCAATGATGCTTGGATGTTATGTAAATTAAATGAAAGTAAGTATTTTCCTGTCAGGAGATAGATGTATCTTTTGAAAATGGGGATAATATTGTTTGCGCTTCCTTCTTCGGTATACGTGGGCACCCTACCACCCCAAGCACTAACTTGTGCATCTGTTAATCCATTTTTTACAATTCCAGTTATTTTCCTCTGCGCTGACTCATAGCAATTGCCTTTGTATTAGCTTACGGGATTCCGCATGCTTCTACGGACAAAGAACGGAATCAAAATGTAGAAGAGGCATATTTCTGTCTAACATGGTGCCAACCAGTAATGCCAAAATACACTCTAATATAAAGTGGTTTCAACTGAATTACTTTCACTCCTTGTGCCCTCTGGATTGACCTACCAAGATAGTAACACCGGACCCAAAAATATATGTACGAAATATTCCAAATTCGCACACATTATCTTGATTTGATTAGACATGGCAGTTAAGTATCTGAAATGAATAGAGATTTATAAGTTAGAAATTGGGCATTTATTGTTCTTGGCACTAAATTCTACTTTGCCGTGGTCGATGTAAATCACACGCTTTAGACAGTTATCATCAATTTACATCGACGCAGTAAATTCTCATTGTCCATATCCAATCATGATTTGACATTTCGTCGAATGAAATGTTGAATTATGGGGGCAATGTGGATCGAAGTAAGGGATGAAACGCTTTATCTATCAAGCCAAAGTCAGCTGTGTGGTGATTGTGAGCTACTGGAAGTTGGTGGGTCTGCTTACGGGAGAAGCCTCACGAAGTTGTGCAGACAGGCAGCAATTTAACTCACATCGGCTACATAGACGTTGAGGGGGACAGCCAACAAGTAAGTAGTAGTAGTAGTAGTGCAATTTGTTACTGCATAGTATCGTTTTGAGGACGCTTTGCAAGAAGCTGGGAAGGTCTTTTCAGTGTCCAAACTAGTCGTCTATCTACGCAAATAACACATTAGCATTTCATTTTTGTCGTAGACAGTCTAGGAGGAAAATTGCTCGAATGCACTAGATCAGCACCATAGTATCTGGTGCTTATGTCTTTCGAAAGGTACGAACAAACGTAGATTAGTGGGAAGTGCGAATAGGAATGAAGGAGTGCTGGATCACGTAGGTGCCGATTAGCTGCAGAGGAAGTTTCTCCCCATAACCCGATGCCCCCATTCGCCTGGATTTTGACTTGTGCTTAGGTGGATTCTAGTTGATTACCGAAGACAGGCCTTGATTTATATTTGCTTATTTATGCTGCCTTGATTACCCCTGTCCTGCATGTAAAAGAGCAGGCTTTGCAACCTTCTAGAATGTTAGACTTTGGAACGAATCTCTCCACTCTTCTACTTTATCGTCTGGAATTTCTCTCTCACTTCCCTTTCTAGCCCTCACAGCATCGTCAGCCATCAGGAGACTCGGTTAACCAGTAGATGAGCCACCAGGCCTGTTTGTGCATGTGATTCATTGCAGCCTCACCGATGAGGCGTTCCTTATCTGTGAGGGGCACATAACACGGGCTTCTGTGGTTACCGTAGTCTTTAGCTATGATCTCCACCCTGTCTTATTGGAAAATACAGACAATGGCGAAGGTTGTTTTCAGGTCAATGCTCACAGTAGGAACTGTTGAAATGGC
>NW_020170587.1:32196-33855 GCF_000524195.1 Echinococcus granulosus | reverse complement strand
GTAACGAGGGGAACACTACTAATATGAGACACATGAATAACATTTTTGATGCAAATTCTTGATGAGAGAGAAGTATTGGGGTTTCACGTGTACGCTTTCACTCCACTATGCACAAAAGGGCGGCTTTGGCATGAAGTACTCTCATTTAAATGAGCAGTGAATGCAGTCGGTGTCCTCAAAAAGCGGTCATTCAACACAGCCGCATACTAATAAAATGTGGCAGTATTGGTGGCAGACAAAGGGACACTTACACCTGTAGGTCCACATGTGATAGTGGAGGATCCACGTGCCTCAAAAGGCCTAGTTACACAGGGCGAAATGCCACTCGCAGGCAAAAATGCGCTGATCGGCACTGAACACCTCTTCCAACTCCTCTGTCTCATTTTACCTCGCTCTTCGTCTCTCCATCCACGCCTACATTCATCATCCACCGTCCACTTCGTCGTTGATGCTGCTGCTGCCGTAGGTGCAGCTCTCACCTCTCCACATGCAACAGTCATTACAGCAGAATGATTAATCCACAGGATGGAGCGTAAGCGAAGACAATAAAAAATGGGTGCATGTAATCGGACTTTGCAGTCCTAACTACTGTATGAAGGGCATTATTTGCATTAACTGCCTCTCTATTCTCCTCCGTGCCTCACCAACCAATGCAATAATAGGAGGCCGATCAATTTCTGTCATCTTATGCTCGTGCTCTAATTTCATTGCTGCGGATGGCTTTCTCTGCTAGGCGAATAATTGCAAAAGCAAAACTACATGTGAGGTGATACTACACATATTTGGAATGTCCTTTACAATATGATGCTACGTGTAACGCTTCAGTCTTCTTTAGAACAAATGCACGGATCAAGGGTAGACGAAGGCGGCTCTTTACACGAGCTTGAATGCGCATCAACCATTCTCGCCTTCTTCTTCTCTCCACCTTCATCTTTCCTTCCTCCGCTTCCACCTCCACCTCTACCTCCTTCTCCACATCCACATCTACCAAATTCTCTTCATTCTTCTTCTCGTTCTCACCTCTATTCTTCCTTGCCTCAAGCTCAACCACCTTCGTCTTCAACTGCCCCTTCTCCTTCTCATTTTTTCTTCTCCTCCCGCTTCATATGTCTACCCCGGTTCTTGTTTGTTTTCACCTACACGGCCTCACTCTTACTCCCACTCACATTCACCCTCGTCTCCGTTCCTTCCTCCACCACCTTCCCATCCCGCACACCTAGTCTCCCATCACCTACAAACACGCACACGCCAATTGAAAGTGTAGCATTAAAGGTTGACAAATTATGTGTCATAATGTACAGGGTGGGCAGGAGAGAGAGTTTATGTAACTGCTGTCACAAGGCCACGAGACGTCGATCGATTTGTTTACGTGACAGGTTGGAATTCGCGGACCGCACAGGCATTCACAATCTGTTGAACTTGACCATCCTGATGAGCGTTATCTTCGAGTTGACCGAGTCTACCTCAGTCTCCCCTCCCCGCTTCATTTCAAACCCCGAACTACCTTTCTTTTTTGTTTGGATCACCCTTATTATGATCTACGTTGTTTCCTGCATATACCTAAGAGATCGCGCACCATGTCCGCCTACTCTTCATCCTTCTCGACAGAGGGAGCCATTGCCAGACCCAGGAGAGCCTAAACCTTGGAGGGGTGAGTTG
>NW_020170587.1:30882-32096 GCF_000524195.1 Echinococcus granulosus | reverse complement strand
ATTCATATGTCTACCCCGGTTCTTGTTTGTTTTCACCTTCACGGCCTCACTCTTACTCCCACTCACATTCACCCTCGTCTCCGTTCCTTCCTCCACCACCTTCCCCTCCCGTACGCTCAGTCTCCCATCACCTACAAACACGCACACGCCAATTGAAAGTGTAGCATTATAGGTTGACAAATTATGTGTCATAAAGTACAAGGTGGGCAGGAGAGAGAGTTTATGTAACTGCTGTCACAAGGCCACGAGACGTCGATCGATTTGTCCACGTGACAGGTTGGAATTCGCGGACCGCACAGGCATTCACAATCTGTTGAACTTGACCATCCTGATGAGCGCTATCTTCGAGTTGACCGAGTCAAACTCAGTCTCCCCTCCCCGCTTCATTTCAAACCCCGAACTACCTTTCTTTTTTGTTTGGATCATCCTTATTATGATCTACGTTTTTTCCTGGATATACCTAAGAGATCGCGCACCATGTCCGCCTACTCTTCATCCTTCTCGACAGAGGGAGTCGACGTCAGACCCAGGAGAGCCTAAAACTTGGAGGGGTGAGTTATAAACAATTGTGTGATTAACTAATTGCCTAAGGGAAGAGTTGGTTGCTTAACTGTTGAAGTTGAAGTAAATCTTTGAATAGGTGCACACAGGTAGTTGATAGGAACATTTTGATGGCATCACTAGAATAGACTTATAGTAGCCTCAGTGCCCTCCACGTTGTCTCCAAACATCTTTGGTGACTGAGCATAAGAAATGTGCATAGGAGTGTGATTGTCTAACGGAGCGGAGGGCGTGTAATTGTAGCACTAATCTATTTTCCTGTCAATACAATGTGGAAGTGTCGTGCGTTTTCTATAGTCATTACAGCAGTGTGTTCGATGAGGAGGCCAATAAATGAAGGTCTTGCTGTTGCTTTCTTCCTGTAGACGAGAAAGTGATGACGTTTGTCGTGCCGAGTGAGGAAGCAGACGAAACACATCTGCGTGTGGTGTGCTGCGAAGAAGAGTGGCAGACAAATTGGATAGAGTGGGAGGAGCAGCAGGCGTTCTCCGCTCCGATTAGGGTACTTTATAGGGGTGAGTGAGGGTGTGCATTTGTCATCACTTGTGGAAAACACTTTAATGCCACTTAGTAGGATTGTTCTGATATGATGAGATGACCACTTCACAGAGACTGGTACATGCAGCAGTGTGGGTGTGCATGCGTGCGTTTGA
>NW_020170587.1:27652-30782 GCF_000524195.1 Echinococcus granulosus | reverse complement strand
GGGAATGTGCTTGGCATTGTAGACACTAGGGACATTGGTCGTGCAGAGGCAGAAAAGGTAGATGAGGAGAAGGAGGATAAAGTGGAAGAGGAGAAGAAGCAGGAGAAAAAAGAAGAGGAGGAGAAGAAGCAGGAGAGAGAGGAAGAGGAGGAGGAGAATAATGTTAGACTTGCTAAACATTTCCGCCCTGTTTGTTACCCAGATGCAATTGATCAGTTCCGTAAGTGTGCCCTTTTCTTCTTTCTCTCTCTCTTTAGTCTCTTTGTTTTCATCCCTACTGCCCACCTCGCATGTGGTATTTGGTGCCAATTGTGAACCACCTACTACAACCACTGAAACAAAGAAATTGTTAGATAAAAGATTTTCGTGCTTCATGCTACCCGTATTGACTAGAATGATGTTGGTGTGGTGAGAGAAGTGGGTAGACTAGAAGTACAGGGCGTCCATTTACACACGTTGTAGTGGTGCCTCAATCAGTTTCGCCTTTGTATCGCCTCTACCCCATTCATGGTCATCGACTGATGGTGAAGAATTGTGCAATGGAGGAGACAGCCAAGTCGTCTCTCGTGATTACGATGCCACCCCTCGGTAAGACCCAGTATTATTCCACCAATGCATGCTATCCTCACGTTGCGTGTTGTCAATCGTCAGTGTGACTTCAATGCCAAGGCGACTGGTGAATGTCCCATTGTGCTTTTGTTCGTTGTAGTTTATCGACCACCTGGAAAGTTTCCTGTGCAAATCGTGGAATTTTACGAAGGTGATTGTGTTTTACATTGTGGTCGACATGCTGAGTTGAGAGGAGAGAAGTGTGGTAGTGAGTGGACAGTGAATTGAACTGGAGTTGCTTGTGCCTTGTAGATGACTGGTCAGTTGGAGAGGAAGAAGACACAGGTAGGCGCACAATTGAGATGCTTAGACACATGCATTGCAAAGGTGTGTGTGTGTTTGTAGGTGATGGAATACTGGGTGTGCAAGAAGGGAAGGCGGTGGAGGAAGGAACGGAGACGCGGGTGAATATGGGTGGGAGTAAGAGTGAGACCGTGAAAGTGAAGACAAACAAGAACGGGGATGGAAATATGCAGGAGGAGGAGGAGATGAATGTTGTCGAGTTTGAGGGAAAGAAGAATGGAGGTGAGAAAGAGAATAAGAATGGAGAGTGTTTGGTGGTGAGTGTGGACGTGAAGAAGGAGGTAGAGGTGGAGTTGGAGGCGAGGGCGGAGGCGAAGGTGGTGGAAAGAAGGACGAAGGTGATGAAAAGAAGAGGACGAGAGTGGTTGAGGCGAATTCAAGCTCGTGTAAAGAGCCGCCTTCGTCTACCACGAATACGTGCTTGTGTTTCAAAAACGACTGATGCCATATGATCGAATTTACACGTAGCATCATATTGTGAAGGACACTCCAAGTATGTGTAATATCATCTTTCAAGTAGTTTTGCATTTGAAATCACTCGCCTAGCAGAGAAAGTTATTCGCAGCAATGAAATTGGAGCACCCGCACATGATGATAGAAATTGATCAGCCCCTATTAATACATTAGATTGCAACACTGGTGAATTCACAGTAAAGCACGGTGGAGAATTGTGAGGCAGTAAATACAAATAATACCCTTCCATACAGAACTTAAGACCGCAAAGTTGTGTTGCATGCACCACTATTTATTGTCTTCGCTTACTTTCCATTCTCAGGATTAACCCTTCTGCTGTAATGACTGTTGCATATGGGGAGGCGAGAGCCGCACCTACGGCAGCAGCAGCATCAATGCCGATGTGGATTGTGGATGATGGATGTAAATGTGGATGGAGAAACGAAGAGCGATGCAAATGAGATGGAGAAGTTGAAAGCGGGAGGAATGTGATTGAGGATGGGAACGCGGTTAAGCAAAAGAATACAGATTTGACCTGCGCATTCTTGTTGCTGCTGGCATTTTGCCCTGTGTTACTAGGCCTTTTGGGGCATATGGCACCTCTACTATCTCTTGCGGACATAGAGGTGCGGTTTCCCTTTGTCTGCCGCCCCTACCGCCCCGTATTTGCCCTACTCGACTGTACCTCATGACCGTTTCATCGGGGCACCCATTATACCCACTACTCACTCAAAGGCGAGCGTTTCGCCACAAAGCCTCTCCTTGTGTACAAAATGAATTTAAGGTATATATAGGAATTTTACAGAATGAACTGCCAGTGAATGTATGCATGGAAAATGATCTTTGTGGGAGAAAGCAAATGTGTAGCATTTTCCTCTTGGTGTGCCTTCATCTTGAGGTCCTAAATTTGACGCCTCGTCATTGACGACAACAGCGACGAAATTGCGCACTCGTTGGCATATTCGCCAAGTTAAAGCAGTTGTTGAGGCATGTCTTTAGCTATCGTTAGTCTCTTGATGACAGGCGAAGTTAACGCAGCCTTGGTGAGATGCAGCGGATCTGGTATGTGCAAAGGCGGCTCTGATAGTGACGATGCATCTCGTGCTGTCATTCCTTCCATCGTTGGAAGAGCCTGATGAGATCCGGCATTACACCCTCTACAGTTCAGCATTCGAGGCACCTGACAAGCATCCCGTTCTTCCCATTGAGGCTCCACTGAAACACAAGGCTTATAGCGAGAAGACAACCAAATGATTTTCAAGATCATCAACAGTCTGGCTGTGTGTGGATTTCTACATCTCTACTCCTTTCTCTGCAGCCGTCGGCTACTTTGTGCATAATGTGATACACACTACACCCATCTACATCATTTTTGCACCTTTTCTTGCTCTTTTACGTCTCGTCTCAGTGAGCCGAGATTTAAGGAAACACCATGTCAAGACCCTGACTGAGTGTGATTACAACTCTACCACTACAGCAGAACTTGAAACAGCTCGCCATGTTTGGCAGAAAATTTGACGCTTGCCTGATGGTGCCTAATCCTGGGGCCTTTTTAAATTGGCCTTTTTAAACAGGCAGCCATTCGGATGCTTACTACTGAGAAGGAGTGCTTCCGCTATCCCCACGCCCTTACGAACCTGAATTTCTGGGTTGAAAAGCTGCTAATATCCACGAGTCAACCTATCGTCCCAACATGAAAACTGATGTTTGGCATTGAAAAGACCCCTATTTCAATACAGTGCTCCCAGGTGGTTCTGTAACATTT
>NW_020170587.1:25991-27552 GCF_000524195.1 Echinococcus granulosus | reverse complement strand
CTGAGCTCAGCGGGTTAATCCTCCAAAGCAATACCTTGGCAAATCGCAACATGCCTTTCTGCATTTCGGTTGTTTAGGCTGTTGTCTCAACGGTAAACGAGCCCTGTGTTGTGAGTTTTGCATTCCATATTGCAAGGGAGGTAGCTTCATTAGATCCATATACCTTTATGCTTGTAATACCCTGTCATACATACTGTTTGCATTAAAATCTGTAAATCAAGCCAAATAAATAGAAATATTTCAATGCCCCAAATGGGATAAACTTGATTCAATTGTGTTGAGAAATTTAGATAGGGCATGATGGATACAAAATTTTGAAGGTAATAAAGTGTTAAATTAATTTGACCTAGATATTATCTGGCCACCAGAAGCACAAAAATTGTATGGGGTTTCTTCTTAGAACGTCTTCGTGAGTAGGTGTGTCACGGCTATTCCGAGTAGTGACAAAGAGTATATTGTTGGCTTATCGTACATATCCACACAGGTGCGGCGCATTGCTGGGGCAGTAGCCATTCTTTTCCCACATCGTGCAGGCACATGACTGTGCACAGAATGCCGAGTGCTTCTCGTCCTTTGCCATCTGCTAGCTTGTACGCATGCGCACTGATGAGCGCCACGTGCACAAACAGGCCTGCTGGTTTGTCTACTGACTAACCGAGTCTCCAGATGTCTGACGATGCTGTGGGGGCTAAAAAGAGAAGTACACTGATCCAATTCCACCTCATCTAATCAGATTAGTTATGGCAATAAGTTCCTGCCGCATTGGGTAGGCCTATCAGCCATCAAGGTATTATTAGTCATGCGTCGATATGTTGCGACTACTGCACTGCAGTATTTCTGCCACCAACACGTCAATACGGAGATGACAGCACTGCTCACGACTCCGCTCTCCTACAGGCGTGTGTGAGCCGAGCCTACATTGTCCATCATCTCTTTCAAGTGCGCAGTCGCTAGTATAAAACACTGGCAGTTCCTGCCTGTATGATTTAATTCTAGCAGGTAGCGCTCATCGTAAATATGTTAGACATGATCAGTTGCATTTGATTTAAAGGGTTGCAGCAATCGTGGTGGTCACCATTATTCGACATTACGCATCGGCATTTGTGCACTACACGATGCCATGTCAATATTTCCAGCTATGAGCGTTGACTTGGAAACAACCTTCTCCATTGTCAGTGTTTTCATAGCCAAAGACTACGGTAACCGCAGAACCCCGAGTTGTGTGCCCTTCACAGGTAAGGAATGTCTCATCGGTAAGGCTGTAATGAACCACATGCACAAACAGGCCTTGTGGCTCGTTCACTGACTAACCGAGTCTCCAGATGGCTGACAGTGCTACGGGGACTAAAAAGAGACGTGGGAGAGAAATTTCAGACAATAAAGTAGAATTGTGGAGGGATTTGTTCCATGGTCTAACATTCTAGAAGGTTGCAAAACCTGCTCATTTGCGTGCAGGACAGGGGTAATCACGGCTGCATAAGTAAGCAAAAAAATCAAGGCGTGTCTTCGATAATCAGCTAGAATCCACCTACGCACAAGTCAAAATCCAGGCGCTTGGGGG
>NW_020170587.1:24702-25891 GCF_000524195.1 Echinococcus granulosus | reverse complement strand
AAAAAAATTGCTCGTGTTACTTTTAGCAAATATGAAGACATGGGACAAAGATAATAGGGTGATACTACAAATCTCCTCACCCCTTTGATGCACTAAGGTTATTCCTATGGAATCGGGGAACGCTGAGCAAACTGGACATTGGCCGGGCAGGCTTGCTGAAACTTGTCAAATATATTTAAAATTAGGTAAGAAAGACTTGTTGGGTAGCAGAAAAAGTAAAATGATACAGTAACTAACAAAAACATGGGTCGCCTGATTTGACCATTTGTTGCCCAAGTCGTCAATTATAGCAGAACCCAAGTTAATCTGCTCAGTCTCCAACTATTATTTGACTATCGTGAGGTCGCTATACATATGCACTTATGTATGCACGCGTAAGCGGTACATACACACAGGGGAATAGAAAAGTGTAAGCTAAATGCAGCGTCACCTACTTCGGTGCTTGCGCCTTTCATGCGCTCGGAGTAAATTGTGGGCACTGAATGTCGCAGAGCATATTTTACACTTGTAAGGGTCCATTACGACCGATCGTGAGTGAGATGTGCAAGATCTGGCCACCGCGCTTGCACTGCGAGTAGTGAGAATGCAAAGGAATCAGCAGTATCTGTCCTCAGCCCACGTGTGATTGAAACACAAATCAGCACTTGATGCATACTTGACCAACTTGATGTAAAGATCTTCATTCAGTAACCATTAACTTAAGTTGGGATGAAATTGATTAAAAGCAGCAGTTAGTCTCAAGTTTGATTTCAGGGAGTGTGGTATTTTATATGTCTGCTCTGGTGTGTTTGCTCGAACAAGTGCATATCTCGGTAAGTATGTGCACAAACTGAGGTGTTGATTACTCAACCACCCTTCTATTCACCTACTCATGCACAAAATCATCAACCTTGATGAAACTACTACACAGTACCATGTGAACAGCGCGCACCCAAATGCTATCAGTATACGAGTGTAACATTTAAGAAAGGCTAGGCAGATTCGTATGGGTGTTTTAACGAGGTGTGAAGAGATGGGATATACTTACCATAGCCAACAAAAGCCTTGATGGGAGAGCCAAAGGATCGAGGTTTGGGCGAACACGAACCTTTGACCAAAGTACTTAGGTTTTCTTGTATGTGTCAGTCACCTCCAATTCGGCGTTAAATTTCAATCCGATAAATGAGAGGCTTGCAAGTCAGGAAGCATC
>NW_020170587.1:22317-24602 GCF_000524195.1 Echinococcus granulosus | reverse complement strand
TTTAAGAAGGGATTAGCCTATCCACTAGTTAGTAAGTTTTTATACCCTCTCAATCCTCATCTCCTCCTATTATATGCTCTGCTGATTTCCTTGCTTGTCAGCTTCCAGACAGATCAGCAGGTGCAAATTATGGAAACACAATAGCAGTGGTTGACTAATTCAAAGTGCTCAAGGAAGCACAGCATAAAATGTTATAAGGCAAAAAACGGTGAAGAAACGCTTTAATGTATCATGATGAGAGAAGTGCGGATACCTATGTCATATGATACCAAAAATCACCCCTTTTCTCCTTAAAATACAACCCTTTCACTGGGAACAAAGAGGTCGATACTGCTGCAAGAGTAGTCAGTATTATCGTTGGAAAGTCTGTAGTGTAGAAATAAATTTCTCTTGAATGTTCCACATTGCCAATCCGACTGAGTTTCATTAACATTATTAGTAACAGTAGGTTCAGTCACGAGACTTTAGAGGGTTCGTGGATTCGGTCCACGATCATGGGAATAAGATTTTTACGCGTTCCCAAGAATGTTGCGCTAAAATAAAGCTTAGAAAAGAGAACACTTTGACCTTAATTAAGCTTAAATGATAATCAAATGGATCTAAAAGTGTGGTCAACACTGATACGTGATTCTGCATTGTACTCCTGAAGGTGTAGGTGTCTGCGTATTCTGCGTCTGTCCCTTTTATGCCTTGTCAAATAAATTTCCCATGCTTTATTTCAGTGAAAACCCTACCCCACCAGCCACAGTAGGTGGTAACTAAATGACTATTCAGAAGAGGAGCGCTATGGTTCAAGAGTTCTTAAGGAACTGCAGGAATCCACCCGAGGAAGCCAGACCCTCTTGACCGACACAATGCAGAAACTTCTGCCGTAAATATAGAAGAGGTGGACGCGTTTCAGACGCATAAGACTTAGGTGCACCTCAACCGCATGCCAAGCAAAAAACCGGTTATCAAACGCGTGTATCACGAAGGTCACTCAAAGAGTAGCTCACTTTGCTAACGTTTGCTAGGTGATCTGGTTGACTGAAAGGCGCTCCTAATCCTGTAATAAAGGATCAGGAGAGCCTCAAGATTTGCAGCAAATTTTGTTGCGCTGAAGCCCAAGGGAAAGTAGCAATCAAGTCCTTCTGGTTTACTTAGAGCTCGAAAGAATAACTAAGCAGTTTGAAGTAAAGCTGGTAAGGAAAGGGTAGGCTCATCTAATTTGGAGGTCAAAGGCAGAGAACCTGAATATGGGGTTTTGAATTTGGTTGCCTTTTGCGGTTGTTGCGTCGCGGGATATTAAGTGACTCCTGACGCTTCTCCGTTGTGAGCTTTGCCTGTGCCCCGAGAAAGTTGGTATTCATGCTGCAGAGCTTTTCGACTCCAATAAGTGGACAAACTTCCCTTTCGAATGGGATGCTTGTCCATCCAGCGAATATGGTTGGAAGTGAGCTACGAGTGGTTTGTTTCGCCAGTAGTAAGATGTTCTTTGCATGCTCCCGGTCGTCTTTGCCCAATTTTCGCTGTTGATGGAAAAATTTCTGGTTGCTGCCTGTTCTTTCTGACCATGACATGTCGAACTAAAGTAGTAAAACATTCTACCAACTCGGTGTTTGGGGCTAAACCTACTCCTACGCTGTTCGAGAATAGGTTTTAAAGGAGGTCACTTTGAGTCTGAGGTGGTTTTTTGCTTTGAGAGCAGGAGTAAAGGTCACATCTGGTGTTTCAAAGCCTATGCAGGTCTTAAAAGTTAAGGTAAGCGGACGCTGTCACAAGTATAACAGCTCCAGTGTTAACCTTTTCGCCTGCACCTTTACTAACTTGGAACGAGTAGGCTTACTGGGTAGGAGCAGTCTGTCTCGGCAGTATTATGGACGGTTTGCCGTGGTTAGGGTTATGCCTGTTCGTCGCACACTTCTACCTTGGAGGTGAATGACACCAGTTCCATTACATCTCTAAGTCAGCACTAGCTGTGACTGCCTCGATAGCAGTGGTAGTTATTAGGGAGATAGCGGTAATAAAATGAGAAGATGTCGACTTCCATGTACAAAGGCATCCTGAGATAAACAGCCCTCATGCTCTATAAATGCAAATATCTTCAAGCATAAGATTGAAACCGGCGAAGCTAAGCCCATCCGGCCACCACATAGACGCATTCCACCACCTACGCTAGAAGAAGAAAACCGTCTGGTTGAAGCCATGAAGTCGCAAGACGCTATAACCGTTACTTAAGTTTTCTTCCATCAGTGGGTTTTCCAGCACTCATAACGATCTAGGCCCAAATATGAGAGCCGACTCTT
>NW_020170587.1:20818-22217 GCF_000524195.1 Echinococcus granulosus | reverse complement strand
TGCACCTTTACTAACTTGGAACGAGTAGGCTTATTGGGTAGGAGCAGTCTGTCTCGGCAGTATTATGGACGGTGTGCCGTGGTCAGGGTTATGCCTGTTCGACGCACACTTCTACCTTGGAGGGGAATGACACCAGTTCCATTACATCTCTAAGTCAGCACCAGCTGTGACTGCCTCGCTAGCAGTGGTAGTTATTAGGGAGATAGCGGTAATAAAACAAGAAGATGTCGACTTCCATGTACAAAGGCATCCTGAGATAAACAGCCCTCATGCTCTATAAATGCAAAGTCAGTGTTAAAAAGACTTACGAATAAAGTTTAGGAGCACTGACAAATAAGGTAATTACACATAAGAAAATGTGACTAGGCATATTTTAGGTGATTCTCTCAGCCCAAAAATATGACAAAATTAGCAATGTAGCCGAATTGACTGTGCAACAAACTGTTGTACCAGTCTCGCCTTATCTAATGCCGCACAATTCACGGTCGTTTTGTGCAGTTTGTCTACGATGTACTAATCCTGTTGGTATTAGCTTAGGGAAGGGTTCAAAGACTGCCAAATAAAAACAAAATGCTTTTTGCAGCTCCAAATTTAGCTCCTACGTGCAGCTTTTTCCATCCTCTAATCTCCCTACACTAATTACCTGACCATTCAACAAGGCGTTACATTTTGCACTCAAATGCATCCACAACAGTCTTTTTTTATTATGTTGCATTTAAGTAGTGTTACACAGACGATAATCAGATAGAGTTGGAACTTGACCACACAAATTCACCCAGAGCTGCCAGTAAAACAGTTTTGCAAATGTCGTTAGACATTTCTTTCATTCAGGTATTGATGAATGCAGCATTAATGTTTGTTGAAGAGCAGAGTTACTCCAAACTGCACCTGCATATAACACAATGTTTTGCACGATAGTGAAAATGAATGGGCTTGGGTTCTGCCGAGTTCCCAAATAGGGTAATGAGGAGAGGAACTTTCGAATGTGAGGTCTTTGATGCAGATTATGCGCAAATAGTATTCTTATGCTGTGAGCGTGTATTTTGCCAGGATTGCTGAATATTTGAGCCCCAGTACATTCAACACCCTCATGCATTTGTAGCACTCAAAATGAACCTGACATATTAGCGAGCATTAGCAGGCAGAAGTTTTGCCACTAAGTGATATTTATCTACCAGAAAACTCAACAAAAGGGTAAATCAAGCAATTTTAGGGGCCTGCATATGTTACATTATTATGTCTAGTTGTGTGGAAAAATTGCAGAGGAACATGTTTTCATGTGTGGTAGACTTCTACATGAAGACTTGATGACCAATTTTTGTCTTCTACAACCTGATTTCTCGTGCATCTGTTTCATTTTCTATGCAATTATGTGTTATCAGCTGTCCAGTCAATGTCC
>NW_020170587.1:18506-20718 GCF_000524195.1 Echinococcus granulosus | reverse complement strand
TCAGATATGGATGAAATAATTGACAGAATGAGAAGTGTGAAATAGGGAAATAATACAAGCCGAAATGATGGAAAAGCAGGGATGTAGCTGATAAATATTAATGGATGGCCAAAGAAGTGTGACATTTTTCTCCACCCCCAGGAACGCTTTATCCAACTCCTCGGTAGGTCATGCACTTACTCCTACTCCTGCCATGGCAAACCCTTTCTCTTCCCCTTCACCTTTACTTTTTCCACACTCTTGCTTCCCATCTTATTCCAATTTCACCTCTCTTTACCTTCTTCTCTTCCTTCATTTCCTTCTTTGCCTGTCTGATGTAGGCGCCCAAAACCCCGTCTGCATGAGTGCTAGTTCTTGACCAGACACAGCTAAAATAAACTCATTTTGCCAGAGAACTGTGTGCAGAAGTGAGAACTTGGTTTTTGAAGGAGTGAAAAAAGGAAAAAGGAGGAGGAAGTAAAAAGTGAGTAAAGCAGGAAGATCTCTTTAGTTGGGATGGTTTCGTTCACTTGTCCGTCTATGGTAAGGTTGTTCCTAGAAATCAGACGCTTCAGAACTGCCAAGCCATATCCATTTCCCATCCATTCAGCCTGTAAAGAAGTGGGGGAGGTATCGCATGTTCATAAAAATGATGTCTGCATGCAGGTAGGATAAAAGCTGCATTACGGAACATTTTAAATGATTTACTGCTAGTGTCACCTTAATTGCTATTGGCTTTTCTGTAGGCGGCGGAACTGAGACAGTTGTCAAATGTCGATGTCATTTGCATCTTTATAATTAAGGCCCTCACTGGCCCTCGCGTCAGCATACAGCATATGCTTATTGCGCTTACGGTGAATAATTAGTAGCAGAAATCAGTGGTTGCGCTTTGTGGTTAGGTATGCTTTACGCTGCCGTTGACGTGGCACCCCATGACTAACCCCGAAGCCACATTTTACAAACGGTAGGGCAAGCCCCTAACGCCAGACCACTTAGAGAAAGGCTATGATGGAGCGCCTAGGTGGTCTCTATAAAAAGACTTGGAGTTAAGCAACCAAAATATTACACATTTGCATGTAAAATGCTAAAATGTGTTAATGATATTTCATTGAGAAATTGTTGACATACATATACCTAAATGTGGTATGCGTGAATAACCACTTACTTGTAATACTGATATCTACATGCTTGTGTAAACGTGTGCAATTGCGAATAATTTTTCCGTACTGTTGCATTTTTTTACACCTTCATGCAAGATTTTAAGCCATATTTAGTAGATTTAATTTAGCATTGCAATTTGTCTTAATTCCTAGTGATTTTTGTTGTCTCAATGAATGATTTTAAAATGGTGTACGAGCTATCAAATCCTCTCCCTTCTATTGTAAATTTCTATATTCTCTTGCGGACGTGTTTGATTTTAAACTTTGCTTTGTAGTCTAGGTTTGGCAAAGATACTTAAAAAGCTCGTGTTCTGTGTCTTATATGGCTTCTCATGTACACAATGTACTTTCTACCCTTATTGTTAAAAATTCATCAGTAATATCAAAACCAATCCTTCGTGCATACACATTGCATTGAAGCAGCAACAATAAACCATAAATGCATAATTATCCCTGGGTGTCCTTCTTTTCTTGTCATTACCTCACTTAGGAATATTTGCTATTGGTCAAGTAAAAAGCCAATCACCTGCTCAAGTTGATTCATCAAGGCATTATTTAGGAAAGTTGTGGTGCAGAAGTTGTGGCAGTTAGATTCGCTTTGCAAAGCGACTACAAAGCGCTTTGTTCGAAACGCACAACTCCGTACTTAACCGATACTTGTTTAACACACTATGATGCAAATCTTAAATGGTACTCCACCAGTGATATTTGAAGAGCAGGTTTTGCCAACTAACGCAAAAAAGAAAACCACACAATAGCATGCATAACGACAACTTAAAGTGGAAGCGCAGAATGCTGTGCTTGAAAGACAAAAGGGCTACAGAATGGTTGTGCTGTTTTAATATGCCTCTGAGGATAAACGGGCGCAATCTACTAAGCTGTGCTAACTTCAACATAGATTCGTTGTTGCGATTCTTGGAGGCGGAGAAGGGTTTCACATCTAGACCTCCATAAACTTTACTGATTTTTGTTAGCTTTTAAAATAACTCAACCAATTAATCTGTTCGTTTAAACTGTGTAAGGTCCAGAGTGATGGAGATAAAACAGGAACTAGTCACATAATTTGATCTAAT
>NW_020170587.1:16964-18406 GCF_000524195.1 Echinococcus granulosus | reverse complement strand
TGAAAACAACGGATCCACTAGTGCTGGTATACAAAAGGCGAGAAGGAGTGTAGTGTAGAAGTCTTCATAGAGTCACCAATGAATGCTACGTCACAAGATATTTCAGATGACTCACGATTGTTAATAGCCTTCCTGAAAACAGAGAATACGAACATTAACCGAGTGTCATTTGCAAGCATTCTGTTAAGGGTAGACACGGATTCTCTCATTTACAGCATATTGCCAAGCACAGAAGTGATGGAGCTACTGGCATGTTTCGCAGTCCATGCTCTCCAACAGAGGTATAAGAACGGGGCCTCGAGTGCCGCGTAACCTACGAGGCGAGGCAAAATTCTAATCAAGGCATCACATTTAAGCACAAGCGAAGCAGGCAAATGAATACCGCAAAACGTTTGGCACAGGTGAAGTCATCTTCTACGCATTGCACCAAGCCAAACGGTCTTTAAGGTCCTCACAACACATGATGCATGTGTGGTCTTTCCTTCTTTCTCATGTGCCTTATTTAAGCCGTATAAATCACTTCTTCGTGCTCTTAATCACGATTGGAGATAGTGAAGTAAACAGAGGAGAGTGATGGCTCATCGCTCATTGTTCATTGCGTCTTGCATGAACAGGGCAAACTCTTCCATCTACTGATTACCGTGAATTAATGGACACAGAATTTTGGCTTCGATTTCTTGTCAGGAGATGAGAATGGGTTGGGATGGAAGAAGATCCTGCGGATGAGAGCGAATGGCGATGGAGTAAGCTCAACTCGATGTTATTGGGACAAATCAGCCCAGGAATCGCCTGCTTCAACGGATGCGCGGTGGTTGCTGATGGAAATTTGCATTCAAATGTCAAAAGTCTTCCTCTGACATCGGTCGAACAGACGACAGGTCAGTGGACTCGTCTCAATGATTTCCAATATCAGGTTGATATTACTAGGTGAGTCTTTTGTTTTAACACTTTAGAGGAGTTAATATTCAGCGTACCAGCTTAAATTTATACATTTATTTTTGCAGCGTCGGGCAATTCCGGAGGGTATTGCATATGAATTTGTACTCATTGAACAAGTCTTTTGTTGACAAGTGAAGGGCTAGAAGAAATCTAAGATGCTTGCAATCATAAGATAGAAGACATTTATTTTTTCTGCGGGGTGAATTATTGCCAATTTTTTAATTAATCACATGACGTTTTGGTTTTTTACTCAGGGTGTTGCAAAAGAGAATGTGCTTTACTTTATGTTCACCAGGTGTTTAGGTTGGCATGATATCAAATGTCAACTATAAAGCATCTGTAAAACACTTTGACATAAAGCTTTTCTGAATTGACACTTATTTCCAAAGAAATGTAAGATGAATCACATGGTCTTAACGCACAATGTTTGGAGAATTTGTGCGAACACTAAAGCCTTTAAAGGTGGAACCATGAAAAACATCATATAGTGCAAACATATCTAG
>NW_020170587.1:14029-16864 GCF_000524195.1 Echinococcus granulosus | reverse complement strand
ACGCAGCACCTGACAAATGGCCAAACAATTGGCACCAGGATTGCTGTGGAGACTGCAACATTACTGGGAAAAGTGAAATTTTTTTATGTTTGTGCACCCGTAATGTAATTTATGATTTCGACATGGGGATCGCAAAACTGATGTTAGAATGAGTTTTAATTTGCCTTTACTCTAAAACAGTAATTGTATTCGAAGAGCTTATAATGCAGCGGTATCTTGGATTACGAGTAAAAAAAGGGACAAAATGACTTCGTAGTGTTCCACTTACTGCTTCACCCGATCAAATCTGTTTCCCTGGGACATTAGAGCCATTGAAATTAAATAAGCAGTTGATAGGCATGCGCTTCAGACGCTAATCAAAAGTTTGTGTTTGATGCAGATCTGGATGTGCTACAAATTGATAGCTCGACGTCTTAATGCTTAGCTTAAGTTCATTGAACACACTTACCGAATAGTGCTAGTAATATCACATCACAGTGGACAATCGATGAAAATACTCCTTAAAACATGCTGATGTTTCCTTCTAATACCGGGTTGAGCTTAATCCATTGCCATCCGCTCTCATCCACAGGATTTTCTGCTATCCTATCCCATTCCATTCCCTTGTCTAAAAGTCGAAGCCTAAATTCTATGTCAATCAACTCACATTGATTCGTAGATCGATGAGTTTGCCCTGTTTACGCTAGACGTAAAATTTGCAGCTGAGAGATTAGCCTTCTCTCTCCTCTGAATACCTCAGTCTCTCCATCGCTTGCTGAATAACTTTGATTTAGAGCACAAAAAAGTGTTTTTTACAGTTAACATATGGCGCGTAAGAATAAATGCAAGACCACACATACGTCGTGCATTGCGTTGAGAGGCTATCGGGCGACCTTGAAAGGACCGTTGGGATTGGTGCAACGTGTGGATGAGTGCACCTGTGCCAAGTGCATTACTTTATCAAAATGTTTATTTAATTTTGTAGACTAATCTTTGCAAGAATTAACTAAAAACGTGCATTTGCATGTAATTTATAATAAAGTCATTTTTTGCAAAGAGATGCATTTACATGTCGATATGCCAATGAATAACTTATGCAGCAAATACAAACACAGAAAATGACTTTTTTTTTAAGTATATAGAAACTTTTGGTGCGGTCCTAATTATATGTTATAAGTAATATTAAATAAAAATATGTTGCTGGTTTATCTCCTTCACTCTGGCCCTTATACGTTTTACACTCATAGAATAAATCGTTGGGTTCTTTTGAGAGCTAACAAAAATCAGTGCAGGTTTACTATGGGCCTGGATGCAGAGCTCTTCCCGGCCTGCGGAAATCCAGACGTCGAATTTATCATGAAGTTAGTACAGATTGCCCTCATTTACCCTCAGAGGCACATTTAGATAGCAAAAGTATTCTATAGCCTTTATGGCATTCAAAGACAGTCTTCTCTCCTCTGACTGTCGCTGAAGACATTGTCATTGTCATTAAATCAGCATATTATCTTCGGCTGAGTGGTCTCTCCATCTCCACCTACGTTATGATGGACGAGTCACGAGAGTGAGGGTGGAGGGCAAAAATTACGAATGCCGATCTGAAAGTATATGAGCACGTGCATCACGTGGAACGAATAGAGGTGGTGAGTATAGTATAAAAGGCTCCACAACTCAGCACACAAGTCAGTATCGAGTGAAGCAAGTGTACTGCAAGGGAAATGGTATTCGAGAGTTGGTCAAGCCCGTATGCGTTAAATTTGGCAACAATGGGTTAGAGTAAGCACAGCTCACAATATGTGAATCCCTGTGCATGGCCATTCGTGGTGGTGTCGCAATGTGAGCAGACATATGCGTGGCCATCTGTGGTGGTGCCGCAATGAGTCCCTTCGCTGCAAGGGAAATCTCGCGCTGCCATACACTTTCGACTCATTGGAATCTTGGTCCATTGAAGGCCCTGACTAACCTCCAGTTTTCCAGTTGTTCTCAGTCCAAAATGACAGATTTTTTGCTTAAGTAGGGATAAGACAATCCCATTCCTCCCTTTGTAGGTCAATAAAGGCCGCAATGTAAAGTGTAACCGTTCTGTTGTTCCTTTGGGATGCATTAACCAGCCTGAGGTGAATGCCTCCGGTATAAGGGAGATTCTTCGAATCACAAGAAACAAACAAGCCACGGAATTCCTTCGGCAAAATGGGTATAAGGCAATGTTTCCTTGTTCTCACCGACGCAGAGGAAAAATAATGACCAATTTTAGGCAACACCTGGCATTGCTTTTCAACGTCAAACCATTTGTTTCTGTGCAATCAACCAGAACTGCAAATATGCCACGAGAGTTTCTTAGCACTTTTCCCACATTTACTTAACTAAGATGCCTCAGGTAGCTGATAACGCATATAACTCTGTTTTGCCTTGCATTTGCGCAAGAAAATATTTCATGCAAAATTTCGTGTCTCTGAGTGCAGAGGTGTAAAAGCATGGCAAACAATCATCATTGCATTTGTCACATGCCTAATCACAGGCTTGCCATCAGTTTCGACATCATCTGCTTCAACGGTGGATTTAGAAGTAATTGAATCATCTTGTCTTGAATAGCGCTGGGATTTGGCATTATTATGGAATAAAAAGTTAGGCATTTTTACAGACTATTAGGCAATTAGGTCAGCGGTTTTGGGTTTCTGCAAAGCATATCATACGGAGATAGTGCAAATAATCGCATAAGGGCGACGAGACGGGACTTTGGAAAACAATTGTGTACTGCGATGCTAAGACACCCCTTTAGTAAATACTCACAACAATTAGAATAAATAGCATGTGTTTCGTGTAAAAAGCAAGAAAGTACTAGAGGCAAATAAGAGAGTT
>NW_020170587.1:12361-13929 GCF_000524195.1 Echinococcus granulosus | reverse complement strand
AAATGTCTCGGATTTAGACAAAGGATACAAAGACTCAGAAGCAATTACTCACTACATTGCAATGTGTGGGCATGACAGACTCGTTTTTACATCAACAACGAATTTTTTTGTACTTAAGAGCAAACCGGCTTTTAAGTAATGAGAACAAATATCATTAGAATGGGGAGGATTTAATGCCACAGATCTAATTCGGAAGATGCCTTTTTCGCGTGTGATTAAAATCAGCAGACGTTGTCTAGTGTATTTTTAATGAGCGAAATTAAGAATAGTATATGTGGGTCAAGACAAATATCAAAACAGACTGATAAAGCATCACTAATTAATTATTTGCATATTGCTGTTTTCGATGCTCTTACCACTAAATATTTACTCCTTTGCATGCTGAATGACACTGTAACACGCACAATGTGGCGAAGTCTAAATTATCAGAGTTAAACTGTGCTAATTTGTAAATTCATTGTGCAAAAGGTAAAATAGGATATTAAAAAAGTTAGACAAAATATGACAAAAATTATTTCGAAATTTCATTGCATTTACTTGTTATTGTAAATGATAGTTGGAAGCATTTACAAAATGACAATATGAAATCTGCCATAGCTAAGGGAAACAAGGATCTGCAAATACCTCTAAACGTTTTTGCATTTTTCAGGTAACGGCGCTTGCAGCATACATTCCTTAAGGCACAGGGTGGCTGCAGACCACACTTTCACATAACGCCATGTTTTGCGACTGTGTAAATGCATTGGCCTGGGTTCTGTGGAGGTTGCAAGCAGGTTAATAAGGAAATGAACATCAGAATGCAAGGTTTTTGATGCTATTGAACTCCGCCCTACTCAATTCTATTCTCTTACCTTCTACTACCTTGCTAAAATGCCACTAGAATCACGGCTCGAATAACATGGTGGAAGGCTCACACGGACAATAATTCCTTTACTACCAGTCACCTTTACACCACATTCCTTCTATATACATTTCACTAACCAGTTAACTGGTCATTTAAAAGAACGTCAATTTATGTGTTCAAATGCGCTCCACACCTACAACTACAATTGCGTGTACAACCAATTTCACATCTGGTGCCATCCTTGTTCTGGGACATTATCGAATATTGATTGACTAGTTAATCAGTTAATTCATTTATCAATAAAGCTATAAATAACAGCACGTCTAAATGGTATTTAAAATAATGTTTAAACTGCTCCACTCCACTTTAAGCTCATTCATCAACTCTTCTCAATTTTTTCATTCCCCTTTTCGTCTACTACCAATACTGCATTCGGCAATCATATTGTCCAGCTCTTGGTTTTTCCACACTCAGTACATGTAGGGCTTGGTGTCTGTTTCTCTCTGTGTGCCTTTACACAAGAAAGACGACGTCTTCTCGTCTTACCAAAACTATCTCGACAATTGTCTTCATTGCCATCGAGGAAATCACAACTAGTGCTGACTTAGAGATCCTATTCCTTCTTCAGCTGTTCTACCTCTATGCTAGCCATCAATAACTTATCCGCCTCTGTCCCTGCATCCTTATCTGCCTCCGCCTCCCTTACTCCTCTAATCCGCATCTG
>NW_020170587.1:7308-12261 GCF_000524195.1 Echinococcus granulosus | reverse complement strand
ACATTTACACACTTTCTCAGGCCTCGTCTATAGCAATCAGCTAGGAGCGTGGTCTAACCGATCGGTACTGTCGTGCAGGGTTCGATGACGACGACACTGAGTGATGAAGAAGGAGTCCGAGTGCAACCTCTTTGACTATTTAACTAAGAATTATTGTCTAGATATTCATGAACCGGCGGACAGGTGGCAGCTGTCATCTCTTCAGTCCAAATGCACTCCTATCTGGTAGTCATCCCTAACTACTGTGTTTTGTCTTTTTGCAGTAGGACTACCAATCCTCCAACCGGTGACAAGTAAGGTGGAGGCGGAGGCGAATATGGAGGTCGAGCTCTATGAGGAGGTGGAGGAGGAAGGGTAGGAAGCAAAGTAGGATGCAAATGTGGATGCGATAGACACAGAACCGAAGGAAAATTACCAGACACTCTGTCTCTCAAAATAAACCGGTATTCTAGTCCAGACTTTAGTAAGTTGAATATTACAAGTAGTAGCAAGTCGATCAATCAGTCAGTCATTCATCCAGACCGCCATCCAGCCATCAAGTTAGATCAAAAAATAGGGACGAATAAATTAATGAGTAATAAAATAAATGAAATCACTTATGACACAAAGGAAGAAGATTCAATGTAATCATTTGCTGATTTTAAAGTAGTCGTACAAAAGGCTAGATGATGTATGAGGTAAAAGATGTGGCTGCCAAATACGTTATTCTAAGTGACGGCGTAGGCACACCTCTCTTCCCCCTTTCAAGTACGAAGCAATTCAAAATTGGTGTCAGAATTATTCTACTTGAAAGTCAACGAGCACACAGATTTTACGAACCCTTCTAAAATCTTATTCGTGGTCGCCATAGAGGACAGTAAAATGCTAAACACTAATTTAAAAGGATGATACACTTCCTATCCCCAACTCGTCATCGACAGACAGACATTCACCAGATGGTGGTCCCTTTATCGCTGACGAAAGGTGAACGGAGACGACTGCCAACCTCTAGTAAAACAAACCTTCCACAACTAACCTTCAAAAAGGCCCGCCAAATGGATAAAAGTTGAGCTCAGACGCGGAGTTTGCCCCCCCAATTTACACTAAAAGTTCCACGGCAAGGTTGTCATTTCACTCATCGGGCTGGCAAAATTCGTAATGGAACAGCTTAGGGATATGCTGGCAATCCCACTCTACAACATTCGCGGCAGGCAACCAATTCCTACATCCTATTCGGGGCGCTCCGTGCCACACCCTAGAATTAGGTACACGTTTCTTATCCTGTGGATCAAAAATGGCTCTTTTATTCTTTCAAGGCAAAAGGACGTCCTATCCATTTTCTTTGAGACTCTTGCGTGACCAAATTAATGGTAAGCTTCTTTAAGGAAGCTATCTGCAGAAGGCCCGAGAAATGATTAGGGGAATCAATTCACAGGGCTATTTCAGTCATTACAACTACTGCGTACTAAGGCGATAGTGTGATCAATCATGATGCATCCTAAGTGGACTTTCGCATTGGCACTACTTACCGTATTTATCAATGACAATGTCCACATTGGCAGCATTTGTATTTGAGCCAATGAATTGGGCTGCAGCATTTTGGGCAATGAGCAAATCACTGCAGATGATGATGGTGCTACACGAAGGAGCAATAGACTGCACCCCTTTCAGTGGTGACAATAATTCACACTACAGCTGTACCAACGATGCACTCTGTCTCAGCAAACTTCTCAGTGACGAATTATACGCGCCTGCACTCACAAATGGCCTGAAACTTGTCCTCCCTCACGAAGGAACACTGGCATCTGGCTATCTAGAACACCTTCTGGACGCTGACAGGACCACTTTAATCATGCAGACAATGGACTACGGTGAGACTCTCTACTGTACAAAACTCGTCGCTCAGCAAAGTCTTCGTTGAGCAGCGGTAAGCCATCCGGAGGAAATTTCGTGCAAGGAGCACATGTCACATATACGTGACGCCTGGCGAACACATGGACATGACTGTCGCAAGTATTTTAGGCTCGCAGACAGCCCCTAATGGTAATCATCGTTTCACTCCTCACTCCGCTGTCCCAAGCCTGCCCACATTAATCACTCATATTTCTTTGCCAAGGTGGCCACTGCGTGATTGAACTCAAACACCTTCTGGACCCTAACGAGACCACTTAAATCATGCCGCGATCGAGTTCAATTACCTTATCAAGTTATGAGCCACTTTTACTTAGACTGTCATCTGCAAACCTTATAATAAGAAAAAGACGCAAGATGTTAAGGCATTTGGTCACTCGCACTTGCGCCAGGGGCTAGGATTGACAAGGACTGATGTGTATACACAGAAAGTTGTGAGAAAAGAGACATCAAAGAGTTGTGAGTAAAGAGCTGACAACAGGTACTGTGCGATAGTTAGAGACAAAAGTGAAGTAAGAGGATGAAAACACATTAGTCATGAAGATTGTTCCAGGGCGACAATATTCGGTGAAAGAGGAATGTAAAGTCGGTCAGTAGAAGCTCAGCGTTAGGCAAGATGTACTACTGTCAGCCACCGTGGTCCACTCTGTCTAATTTTCCTGACCAACGCCTTCGCCCTTTTAACTTGACATGTCTTAACACATCCACAATCCTCTTCTTTGCTCTCCCCTCCATTCACGTGACACTCCAATGAATACAATCACCTTCATGTTGTTCATCGTCTGCCCTCGGCCCTGCATCGTTTCGTGGCTCAAGTCGTCCTCATTGTTGACGTGTACGAATGAGCAAGCGGAGACAGGGTACGCGTGCACAGTACCGTCAGTCGGTAACTGAAAAATGACCGGCTGATTCGCCAAACAGTAGAGACTACGCCATGTGCTAGTTCTATGCATTTGAGTGTATTTATTGTACTAAAGGCTAACCACCATGAGCAACTCACTGCTTGTGGCTTGCCAGATCCACAAAACAGACAAAGTTTGATTTATTGACATAACAAAAAGGGCTAAAGAGGGAGATAATATAATCTGAAATGATGGAGACGCATGGATGCGAATGACGAATATGCATGGATGCTTAGGAATAGTGACATGTCCCACCGTCCCGAAGAACGCCCTATTCACCTCCTCGTTGAGTCAAGCACTTGCTCCTACTCCTGACCCATCAAATCCTTGCTCTTTGCTTCCTCACTTCTTCCATACTTTCTTCCTCCACCTCATCCCCGTTCCCCCTGTCTTCGCCCTCTTCGTTTTCTCTATCTCCTACCTTGTCTTCTTTTACATTGCTCTCAACGCTAGTGGCAGTAGACTGGACGTGCGAGAGAGCAGTCGAGCTAACACTAAGGGTGAGTTAAGACCACAAAACAGGCGTCTAGAAGTGCATGTTGTCCATCGAGTTGCATTAGGATATCGATATTCCGTGAATAGGAATTGGACAGAAAAAAAGTGGAAAAGAGGTGTGGGGGGAAAAGAAAGGCATTTGCGTAAAAAGGCAAGGTGGGTTGGTGTGTAAGCAAACAAAAAGCAAAAATGAGTATTAGAAGGGGGGTTGAGTATGAATGAGTGTGAATGCATTGAGCATATTTTTAATCGTGACGCAGCCACATAGAAGAAGAGAAAACGCCTATATTAGCTTCTCGAATAGAAGAAAGGCAGAAGTTATTAGGAATTACCAAGTTATTTGCCCTCCTAAAGGGGCTGCAATGGGCAAAGATTGATTAATAGTAAGAACTGATGAAAAACACGAGAAGGATTAGTGGGAGAAGTGCAGAGATTATTTGCTGATAATACTCTGACACCATGCATTATGTCTGTGTTGGGTGAGGTGTTAAGAGAAGCGTGACCTTGCACAGAATACACGACCCGCCCCATCGTTCAGTTTCTGCTCTCAAACAGGAGAATAAAGGCGTCCTTATTGCCAGCATATAGGAACGTGCAATAAAGGAGGCCACATACACCTACAGGTCCGGTGGCTGGTAAAAAAATGGGTACATACCTGACTTTCAATTGTTCAATTTAGCAACTTTTCGAATTTTCAGTAATATACTTAAGTACTTTTCCTGCAGTTTTACTCAAATACTCATCTACCAATGTATTATAGGTATGTGCTCATGTTTTACCACTTTCCATTGCGTTAAAAATTGGCTGCTCCACAACCGCACTTCATGTTGGTAGAGCTGTGGTAAGATTCGCTGAGAGCGATTGACTCCTTGAGTTATGAGTGATTACCCTCACTGATAAATCAGATAAGGCTACACTTCCAATTCTTAAGTCGAATATCTTCAAGCTCTACTTGTTTTAATAGATCCACTTTTCTTCAAATTATCCCACCATTGGTATCTGGCGTTCGGCCTATGCTAGCATTAGACAGGATCGAATCTGCAACCAATTGCAATATGATTAGCAATGAGTTTGCATAAAGAGGAACCAATTCATGTCTCGTCAAATAGTTTTTTTCGCTCATTATATTTGCTTAGTTCATTGTTGCCTTCTCCTTGGCACGTAATCTGTAAAGAACAATGTGCATTAGAATGTGACGACTAAGTTAAATTGGGTGAGCCTAATTAGTAATAACCATGCCCTAGCGAATCGCTCTAGAGAAGAATGTTTAGTACAAGCTTATTCTCGTCTTAATCGTGCATCATTCGTCCCTGCCCCTTCCACACGAAATAGCTGTTCGCGTACCTGCTTGCGCGCACGCACAGCGTGGATGTGGTGACTACGTGGCAGCAGTCTTTATCAGTAATGCTTAAAACGGGATAGAGGAGTCAGATTTGTGCATGGTGGCTTATGCTTATTCCTCGGATAAGAGGAAGTCGGTTCCATGACTGGAATCGCGTATTCCTGAGAGTTTTGCAACAACAAACACGCTTGACATAGACTCTGCGCACATTGAATACCGGTTCAAGTTGTCCCTTAATGAATTGCTCTCTGTCTATATCATTACCAATAATCACCTTTCTTTCCCTAATATGTAGACTTTTTCATAGCATTCAGCACGTCTTGT
>NW_020170587.1:0-7208 GCF_000524195.1 Echinococcus granulosus | reverse complement strand
CTTTTTCATAGCATTCAGCACGTCTTGTAACAGTACAGTCAGATACTACTTTAATGAACAGCAATTAGTCAAGAGCAGATGTAGCGTTTACACCAGGCAGTGTGTTGATGAAAATTGTGGTGCATTCAAGGTAGCGGCATAGGCCTAGCAACTATAGTGGGTTCTGCTTTCAGTCACATTATGCACTCCGAGGCAGTACAATTCCCTATCAAACCATCCTTTCATCCACATTTGATGTCATTTTGTATGATTGTAATCTTCTGGAATTTGTACCATGCTTAAGGAATTTCGCTTTCTAGATGTAGTGGGCGAGTGTCTAGCCTCTGTTATTTCTTCCGACATGCACATATGCAGTCACGCACCTTGCTATGAGTCACAAATTTTCATCAGATGCCACCTTTCCCTTTGAGTCTGATCAGACTTGAAAAAACTCCAACCAGAGCAAACATCTTTTGATTAGGGGAAGATTGGCAAATTTGTAATCTGGTAAGTTCTCAAACCTCCTTCAACTCATCCTTTTTCTGCTCATCACATGCCCTTTCGATTTCCTAGCTTCTCATCCTCTGTACAGATCGGTCGACGTGAATGTAAAGACAATCATCATGGTTGACTTTTCAGAATCTCCATAAGGAAACAACATGACTAAGAAATATTTTATGGAGTTAGGACAGGACGAGTACTGATACATCCATCAAATAATCGCAAATTACAACCATTCGCTTTTAGATAACAAGCTACTGAAAAGGAAGAAGGGCCCAAAACGGCCGCAGAAGGCCTTTACTGTTATCTCGGCGTGCCTGCAATGCAATTACAAATCCTCTTCAATTTTCCTCGCTTGGTGTTCCAACAGTGCATTGAAAAGATTTAAACAAGTAATAAGTGGCTTAAAGGCGATGTTGCTTTGCGTTAGTGAAGTTAGGCGCGGTCTGGAAAGTGAGAGCATCGCTGAGTCAGTTCAAACGTAAACGAAACCTCGACTTTAGTTGATCAGCTGGTTGATGACATGGGTCAAGTTGAATGAAAAACATAGAAGAGAGAGCTGTGTCGGTGCAACCGCTAAACTGGAATCATTCTATAGTTGGTCAGCTAGCCGAAACATCACATAATAATGCCTTTTCAACCGTGCAGCCATCATCCAAGCAACTCGCAGCGACATGATCAATGATGGGTAAGATATCCATCTACAATAAAATTTTTGAAAAGGAAATGACCCGGGGCATCCAATAATTTCTTTTACGGGGATTATGGGACAAGTCAAATATTTCAGCTTGACTACACAAGTTAAATAAAAGCACTGATTTAACGGGACTCAGGAAAGCTTTCGAAAGATTAGTTGCTCACATCTTCATACCCTCCAACAATTTGATTTTCAAGAGAGTTGCAGCAATCTCGCAGATTCGCTTTGCTACGTCCTCAAAATGACCACTATTTTTATGTGTCAAAATACGACAAAAGCAGCATCTATTTGATCGTGTCCATGTTGATAGTACCATGAATCACAGAAGTATACATTCGCAAACATGACCCTTTTGTTGTTGTTGTTGTTTACCGTCGCTCCCTTTCCACACAAATATTCCGGCTTATAAAGTACTTGGCTATTCATGCAGCAGTGCGTGAATGCAATACAAATTAAGAAAGTTGCAATGTGATGTTTCGGCAAGTCCCGTCCCCTATCAATAATGAGAGTATCTACAATATCTCCATCAATCAGGAACGAAGAAATTCAACACCTGAAGCGGTGCCATAATAAAGTTAGCTAGTGAAAATGAAACATAGACAGGAAGATAATTGAGAACCAACTTTACAATAGGAGTTTGCTCTAATTAGTAATCATGCAAACAAGCAGGAGCACCTACCATTCATCCAATTATATTGAGCAGCAAGGGATCCTCTAATGATTGCTAGGTGTGAGATTCACAGGGAGCCGTGAGGCCGGCAAACGCCTGTGCATTGAAGCTCTAGAAGATTCCATGTCTGACACAAAGTATCATGTTGCCTATCTGACTTTGGAAACGAAATTTCCAGTGTGATGGCCATGCGTCGTACATGTCGACGTGTACATTAATCCAAAAAGCCAATCACCGTCACGACTCGGAGTCGACGTACAACACATGGACATTTCTGTGTGCTTGGGGTGCAGAGTGGGCGTCGATATCACTAAAATCCTCATCCAAGCATCATTGGCTCTGCATCTCTGGTGGAACTGCATGCCACAACCATGTCGGACCTTTGCTTCTCTAAGGTACCCAGCTCTATCAAATCCCAATTCCTTCGAGTGAAGTCAATCACTAATAAATTTGCTTTTTTTAACAAAGTAGAACAATCAAATCGAGGTCTAAGGCTCAAAAAGTACAAAGATTCATCGTAGACTTCTGCGTATTCTATCCAGTACTTGGAAAAATGGGCACGGTAAGCTATAGTAGGAAAGTCACTTGCTGGTAGTGAGTCAACGAAGAGAAGAGAGTTATGAGGCAAAATCCGACAAGTGTCATCTTTGAACAAGTGAAGGATATCTGAACGAAAGGGATGGTGAAAAATGTTCGCCGACACAAGAATGTTATCGCAACCCCGAAATCGAAAGCTAATTGTACAAGAATTAGCAAAGGGGGGAATAACCGTCTCTGAAGACATTATTAGAATATGCAGCTGAAAAAGGAATAAAGTTAAACTTGCGATGCAGTCGGAATTCTGCAAACCCAAATCACCGGCTCAAACACTCGTTAAAGTAATATCACCCAGACACATCTAAACGAATTTACATTTAATATTTGTACTCAATACATATGCAATAACTGTGTCCGTAACAAACGCAGAATTCAGGATTTTTTGTCTCGTAAGAAGAAATAAGAGTGTAAATTTTTTACTTGGAAGAGGTTTGACGTTAACTGTACACTTTTCGTTAATAGGCTGTAAAAATATGCCTGTTTTCAGGAACACTGCTATGCTTATGAACATATTTTGTTTGCATGATTGAATTTTTTATTTGTTCTTCATGGATTGTTATAAATTTAAATGGATTTAAGTATCGTTTAAGAAAAACTCCAAAACATTTGTGTGGGAAACATCATCAAGTAATTAATATTTTCAACAACGTAAACTAAAAATATTCTAAAGGGATAATAAATAATGTCGCTTTTATATTCGAATATTGGTTTGAGTGGAATTAAAGGCTTTCGTTTTTAGGTCGAACGGTCCTTAGTGTCTAAGTACATTCGACTACCTCTTTCGAGACTTCACATTGTGCTTCTAAAGATGGCACCCTAAACATCGATTCCTCCTAATAAGTGTGAGTTGGTGCTCGGATATTAATAAGCAGACAAGTGAGTGACTTTTGTCATTGTCCCACATAGAGTACACACTTGTCATCGTCAAACCTAATCACGGTGTCTCCACTGTTGCCATTGAAACTATTAGCCACCCGATCGGCGACAGATTAAGTAGAGGTGGATGAGGAGATCGAGTCGGATAAGGAAGAGTAGGAAGTCGAGTAGGATGTGGGTATCGAAACGGAGGCGGAGCCGTAGGAAATGTGCTAAACATTCTACCTCTAAAAATGCCCCGGTAATTGACTCATTTCGAGAAATTATCCAAATGCACGCACAGCTAAGGCGGTTTCTAGTTTGAATTTCCAGCATTCTTAATATGCAGGTGGGCTGACTAGGAGTCTAAATAGCGAGACAGGGACAGATAAGGAAATGCTAAAAAATAAATGCAAGGAAATGATTTATTGAATGAAAAAATTGTAAAATGCAGCTATTTGATGCTTAAAAAAATGGACGTATACATAGGCAGATGTGTGCACTTAGATTGATGTCCTGGAGAATTAGTAAAATAGACAGATGAATGATAGAAAAACGTGATTTTGTGCCGTGCAGCTGTGTCTTCCCTGCCACTCAGAGTAATGTGTTCGGCTATCACCTCTTCCGCCTTAGACTTCAACAACTTAGAACAAGTAGACTGATCTGATTGAGACATTCTTTACTGGTAATAATATGTTTGGAGAACATTAATTAGAGCGGTAGTCATTCGAAGCTTTTAGGCAAGAAATGACCAGTACGTGCGATGGCTGCGACCAAGCGGGTGCCATCACTCCCCGAGCAGGAAACGCAATCCACTCTCCTCGAACAGTGACCCAGTACAGATTTCCTCATATAAAAGGGTCTGCACGCTCCAAGCACATGAAGGCTGATGTTCAAAATAGATCAAAGCTGAGCCTATCACACTGGTGGCACCGCTGGCGGAGCTGGTCTCTTTCAAGGACGGCACGGACCTCGAATTTGCTACAATTCCATATTTGAGCAGTGGTTCTACCTCCAAAGTCAGAGGGTGCTTTGGAACCAATGCACTTGTCTATCTTAGGGGAAGACGTAATTAAGAACACTGAGTTAAAATAGTGCTGCACCACCTTAGCTCAACTCGTCATCGACGAGGAAATGCAGTCTTTCACCCGAAGGTACGACTATTGCCATTGAAATATGAAGGACAACGATGCGATGCATCCAATAGATCTATAAATACTATCATAATGAGCTCTTGACACTTCTAACTCCGAAGTGTTCCCCATCATTAGTGGGAGATGGAGCAGAAACATAATCTATTAGTTTTAAGAGTCCTTTCGAAATTCGCAACGTTCTTAAAAGGAATTGGTCCTGCCGCACTGCCGTAAGTATGATGGGTTCCACCTTAATTGCTTCCTCCTCGGCCTTCACACTCTCTGAGCGATTAGACTGAATAGGTGAGAGCACCCGTTATGGGCGGCATTATATACGGAAGAGGCTAATTAATGTTATGATCTTTCAGAGTGCACTTCTTTCCTCACAGCAGATAACGTTCGTTCTGTAACAAAATTAGTGTTCCATGACCAATTCTCACCTAATATTTCTATCCAAACCAACATTGATTACGGTTCCACCCCACAATTTTGCTCATAAAGTGGAGAAGCAGTGTGGTAGTTGCCATCTTTACCGTTTTAAGTTTCGACTATCCAACCTGAGAAAAGACTGTCAGCCAACGCACTTAAATTTGGTCGAAAACGCATTGCATACCAACGTTCACGATTCCACAGGAGATGTCAGGGGAGTCTCATCTGATTGCGTGCAGTAGACACTTGACACTGCCTGTATCCATGAGCCTCAGCGGTATGCAACTCCTATGTGAGGCTTGGCAACACTATGGGTGGTCAATTTCATAAGGACTTAAGATTAGTGTTCCATGACCAACTTTCACCTAATATTTCTCTCCAAGCCAACATTGACTACGGTTCCACCCTACAATTTTGCTCACCGACCTCTTCTTATGCTTTTCCGAGCCCATTTTTACAGTAGGACCTATTGATTAAAAGGTCCTACCAGCAAGGTCAGGTTGTATAGTCAGTGTATATTATAACAGTTGTGATTAATTTTGTGTGCCTGGAATATATCTCATGGGAGATTGACAAATACTTCTCAACGGTGCATGGAGAAAAGAAGGGACTAGTGGGATAGTTCCACTGTTTTAACTACAAATTACGATCAGTGCCACACTGGCTGCAAAAGTGCTTGCAAAACTTTGGTTCACTTCTCGTTAACCTGCATATACAGCTTAAAGTATCGAATCTGTCGAAAAATACGACTTATTACTTGAGGCACCAATAAAAGTACCATTGATTTCGACGACTTTTCATGCCCTGATTTCTTTCATTGCAATAATAAAAAATTTAAAAAAATAAAGCATGATTCGTTATTATAGAAGCGATATCCAGTTATATACTTTGGTGGTTTGGTAAAGTACTTGCGAAGATAGCGTAGATCAATTGTAATAAGACAAGGTAACGGAATCTAGATCCAAGATAAATGCAGAGTAGATGCAAGTGATAGCAAACACAACACAAACCGTTTGGGTGACGCAGCGCATCTCGGCCAAATCTGCGCTTCCCACTGTCATCACGCTGATGATGGGAGTGGTACTGAGAGTAAGGGAAGGAATACTCCCGGTCTGGAATTCGTCTGTGTTCACTGCGCCACAGCTGGAAGGTAGACAAAAACGGACATTCAGACAAGTGATGTAACTAGAGGAGAGGTAAGGAAGAATAGGTCAACACATCCTATCGTAACTTCTCCTCGGCAGTGAAAGGAGAGGGTGGTCCTTCCACCTTCGCTTCCTCAGGAGTCAAAACGTGAGAAATAATATCGTAATGGGAACATTGGAACTAATTGATACGAGACCAGTGGCCTTTTCCGGGTTTCGCATTACCGAAGCGGATTTTTTGGAGCAAAGAAGTAGTGGTTTTAAAGGATCGCATCAGTTATGGATAGGGTGAGTCTTCAAATTGCGCCTTTATTCCTCAAAAAAAATTTTAAGGCCCAATTAGTGGGAAAGATAAAAGAACCAAGATGAATGTAAATTAGGCAGCGTCACGCAAAAAAAAACATCCTAACACCTTTCACTTGATAAAACAACTGCCAGCGTAACCGGTTATTCTTTTCCAATGAGATACGAGCAGGCAATTTCATCCCTCATGAAATATTTTGCCTTCAAGAAACAATGAGTCATACAAATAAAGGACGTCTAAACTATCTCACCTCCAATTCTCAGTTATCTATTCGAGTTCGCGTATGCGTAAATTATCAAAGGAGATAAGATGTGACAGTCTTCACATGAAGGCTATAGAAATATTCTGGTCTCTTTTTTTGGGGCATTTCATTATAGATCCCGTCGTATTAAAGCACAGAAGCGTCATCCCCGAGTGGTTTTTTGAAATCAACTTTTGTCGATGGATAAGAAACTTATGTAGCCACAGTAAATAATGCCGTTTTTAAAAGGCCAACTTTGACTGCTTTCGTTGTTACAGCAAAGAATGGCTGTTTCGGCACAATAAAGGTCGTTGAAAAATCTTCACTTCCTCTTTGCCATCCGGATCCGCAGCATCATCTTCTGCAGATTTAAATAAAATGGGTTATTTGAAAAGCTTTGGTTAGGGAGGATCAAATTACCCTCCTTTCCAAATACCCGTTGAGAGGCATCGATGTGAAGCTAAAAACTAAAAACGGGACTTATGTAAAGCCATTATTCAGGAAATGTATTAGAAGTCAAAACATGGAGTTTCGTTTTAAAAATGGATCGATTCAAAAACATTCACAGCATACGAAATATAAAATTCGATTCTGCAACACCACATACAACCATACCATAGATAAGCTTTATATACAGCAATGTTGCGAACCTCCACG
>NW_020170588.1:94157-97737 GCF_000524195.1 Echinococcus granulosus | reverse complement strand
GCCCATGTAACTCTTGGTGGCATGTTTGTACTAATAAAAATGGCCTCACTGGGTGGTTAAGAGCTAAAACATGATCTTGCTACAATACTATCTTGCCCGCTAGTGACAGTTTTGACCCTTTCTGCCATATCCATCTGGTGTCCTTGCTCGACAAGTTCATCCCTTTCACTGTGGGTTTGCAAGCAGATGACAAGAACCTCTCGTACACAGGAGGCATGTTGGCACCATACTTTGAGAATTTCTCCAATGATTCCCAATGGGCTAGCTCAAAAATATGGTTCTCACTGCAGCACCAACTCTTTTGCCAGTTCCGGTCTGCTAAAAAGAACATCTACTTTGTCATGTCTGTCCCTCATTCTGTGCAGCACTGTGCCGTAACAATTGTGCTGTTGCAAATCCTCTTAATATTGTGCCACCAATTGGTATATCACCTTCACTGTTTTCAACCAAGGCAGGGACCGATGGTAATTCATTTTCACTATGAACTCCCTCATTAAAAGGCAATGTCTAAAATGTTAAAATGCTTTGATAGTGGTGAACAATCCGGAGTAGGTTCCACATTAATGTAGCACTGCTTTGTTACTTTTGGAACTTGAGTAAAGTCAAGCAAGTCTTCATAATTTAATATGGCTAAAATGCTTATCGTGTTCTTTCTTACCACCCAAATTCTTCTTTGTCTTCCTTTCCATCAGTGTACGCAGAAGGCTTGTGATCTCGGTAAAGCCCTTGAAGAAACGTCAGTAGAGCCTGCTAAGCAGGCAACGACGGATGTCTGTCTGATTAACTGGAGTTAGCCAGCTCCTCTTTACCCTTCCAAAATTGCCACCCCGTCCGACAAGGCAGTTTTTGGGTTTTGGGGTTTCGAATAAAATCTACGTCTCGTTAGCTGCCCACCCCAATGCTAAGATTGACATTTACCCACAAACATTCCTTACAAAGTCAGTGTTATCCTAGTATATTGCCCAATGCTTTAGAAATAATCCGATTTGTGCCGTTCGCGTAAAGCATTGGAAAGTCAACGCTGCATTGCAGAGTCCAAAAAGAACTGCCTGAAATCCATTAAGCCCGCTTAACAATGCACAAGCAGTCTTACCTCTGTCTGTTGTTGTCACTTCTAATTGCCAGTATTCAAATCCAAATCCAACGTGTAGAACCACTATGACACGTCGAGAGCCTGACAAATCGTCTACGTAGAGTAGTAGGGAGACAATACACTTTGGTACTGCGTTCTGCTTTTCGCAGTCTATACACAGTCACAGACTTTCATCCTTCTTCACCAGTGCATTTGGTGTTGCTCACGGTGACTTTGAAGGATATATAACCTCGTCTCTGAGCATTTCTCTGCCACGAAGGTTCACTTCCAGCAGAAGAGGTAGCATGCATCTGGGTCACTTTTAGGTCGATCAGGAGTCAACAGCTTCTATCGTATTATTTCAAATGCATTTTATGCCCAGCCTAACGCCTTGCTATGAGAATGTGCTCCCATATTTAACCGGCGGTTTCCAAGGTTCTCTCATCTTGTTGACTGTAAGATGACTAAGCCGAGTGAAGAGGCCATCTAGGCTGATTATAGATATACCAGCAGCTTCGGATGAGGCAATACCAATATTGTCGAAGTCTGTCTTTGGTAGAGAAAGGATTGTCGAGGCTCCAGTCTCTCGGTGAGTGGGAATGACGTCTCTTACAAAATTCCAAACTGCTTTGGTGCTGCCTAGGAAATCGTCTGCCCATGTAACTCTTGGTGGCATGTTTGTACTAATAAAAATGGCCTCACTGGGTGGTTAAGAGCTAAAACATGATCTTGCTACAATACTATCTTGCCCGCTAGTGACAGTTTTGACCCTTTCTGCCATATCCATCTGGTGTCCTTGCTCGACAAGTTCATCCCTTTCACTGTGGGTTTGCAAGCAGATGACAAGAACCTCTCGTACACAGGAGGCATGTTGGCACCATACTTTGAGAATTTCTCCAATGATTCCCAATGGGCTAGCTCAAAAATATGGTTCTCACTGCAGCACCAACTCTTTTGCCAGTTCCGGTCTGCTAAAAAGAACATCTACTTTGTCATGTCTGTCCCTCATTCTGTGCAGCACTGTGCCGTAACAATTGTGCTGTTGCAAATCCTCTTAATATTGTGCCACCAATTGGTATATCACCTTCACTGTTTTCAACCAAGGCAGGGACCGATGGTAATTCATTTTCACTATGAACTCCCTCATTAAAAGGCAATGTCTAAAATGTTAAAATGCTTTGATAGTGGTGAACAATCCGGAGTAGGTTCCACATTAATGTAGCACTGCTTTGTTACTTTTGGAACTTGAGTAAAGTCAAGCAAGTCTTCATAATTTAATATGGCTAAAATGCTTATCGTGTTCTTTCTTACCACCCAAATTCTTCTTTGTCTTCCTTTCCATCAGTGTACGCAGAAGGCTTGTGATCTCGGTAAAGCCCTTGAAGAAACGTCAGTAGAGCCTGCTAAGCAGGCAACGACGGATGTCTGTCTGATTAACTGGAGTTAGCCAGCTCCTCTTTACCCTTCCAAAATTGCCACCCCGTCCGACAAGGCAGTTTTTGGGTTTTGGGGTTTCGAATAAAATCTACGTCTCGTTAGCTGCCCACCCCAATGCTAAGATTGACATTTACCCACAAACATTCCTTACAAAGTCAGTGTTATCCTAGTATATTGCCCAATGCTTTAGAAATAATCCGATTTGTGCCGTTCGCGTAAAGCATTGGAAAGTCAACGCTGCATTGCAGAGTCCAAAAAGAACTGCCTGAAATCCATTAAGCCCGCTTAACAATGCACAAGCAGTCTTACCTCTGTCTGTTGTTGTCACTTCTAATTGCCAGTATTCAAATCCAAATCCAACGTGTAGAACCACTATGACACGTCGAGAGCCTGACAAATCGTCTACGTAGAGTAGTAGGGAGACAATACACTTTGGTACTGCGTTCTGCTTTTCGCAGTCTATACACAGTCACAGACTTTCATCCTTCTTCACCAGTGCATTTGGTGTTGCTCACGGTGACTTTGAAGGATATATAACCTCGTCTCTGAGCATTTCTCTGCCACGAAGGTTCACTTCCAGCAGAAGAGGTAGCATGCATCTGGGTCACTTTTAGGTCGATCAGGAGTCAACAGCTTCTATCGTATTATTTCAAATGCATTTTATGCCCAGCCTAACGCCTTGCTATGAGAATGTGCTCCCATATTTAACCGGCGGTTTCCAAGGTTCTCTCATCTTGTTGACTGTAAGATGACTAAGCCGAGTGAAGAGGCCATCTAGGCTGATTATAGATATACCAGCAGCTTCGGATGAGGCAATACCAATATTGTCGAAGTCTGTCTTTGGTAGAGAAAGGATTGTCGAGGCTCCAGTCTCTCGGTGAGTGGGAATGACGTCTCTTACAAAATTCCAAACTGCTTTGGTGCTGCCTAGGAAATCGTCTCCAAGACTTATTTTTTAAGACAATTCTACAGATGTGGGGTACTTTCCCATCCAATTTACCTAGCCTATGATGTTATAACACTGCCACTCTTCTTGGTAGGATGGCTGAATAGCTGTCCATTTTTAGTTAA
>NW_020170588.1:90211-94057 GCF_000524195.1 Echinococcus granulosus | reverse complement strand
ATCGAGTAACGTTTCCAGAGGGGTCCATAATTCCGCTAGAGATCAGAAGTAGCTGCAGAACGCGCTAATATAGCTTACCTTCAGAGTCGATTAACGAACAACTGCCTGTTGATTTACAGATTCTGGGAAAGTTGAAATCAGTGAACTTAAAGACCCATCGGTAAGTGACAATGCGATTGGTCGATGTAGGCCTTTCGTGATAGAACATGCAGTTTTTGACAAGTCTTGCAGATAATTTAGAAAAGGTGTGCGCTTTGCCATCTTATCAGCAGATGTGAAAATTTATCGCGTTCGGTTATATTTTGCATTCTCGATGAAGAAGCAAATATGTCGTAATTGCTTATAACTATTAGAGAATATATTGGCAAGATCTACCCATTCGACGCATTATAAAGCAAATTTCAACGTGTCCACTGACACAACTTCCAACTTCTCTACTATAAAGATCAAGGAGGAAGACGCAGTTAAGTTGGGCTAGGCCGCAGCGTGTACTTCAAGCCCATGACGTACGAAAGACTGTTCTTCAAACATTTGAACCATGTAGGTCATTCTCACATACGACCTCTGATTGTTAAAATATAGCTGGTTGATCCACTAAGTAACATATCTTAGCAACACTAGACGAAAATGGATTCACCTGTATTCGCTAAGTAGTGACATTTGCAATAGAAAATCAGAATCCTCTTCTTTTTTGGATTCTAAATAATTATAAGTTTTACAGACATTTGCGCAAATTTATGTATGCGCGTGTGTAGACTCGCTATTTGATTTCTTCCAATGTGTTACTATTAATCCTAGCTATGACTTCTAAAGCTAAACTATTAACGCAAAGTTATTTTAGAATTTACCAGGATCAGGCTATTTGGCACAGTTTATGGTGGCAGATTTTATTACTTTGATACCAATTTACTCTGTTTTCAGTCAGCATTGCTGGCCTCCTATATGACGTTTCGAAAATATCGGAGGCGATTCGCTAGCCTCATCAATTGCATCTTTATTTAGCTGGGAACTCTGTCCTTGAATTCTATGCTTCCAATTTGAGATATGGCCTCAGGGCCATGCAAATAGTTTCCCAGCTATCCTTCACGTAACCAACATGCATTCTTCTATGCTTTATATTGCTGAGAATTTAGAGAGGAATCGAAACTTTACAATATCGCATGGTGGACGATAAATTTAGCTCATTTTAATTTGAAATGTGTTAATGCGGATAGGAAATCCAGATGCAAATCATCGATGTGCTGTAATGCTTGCAGTGTCCACCTTGCGCTTTGTTCTAATTTTGCTGGTACATAAGGCTAAGCCATTATACTCCAGCGAAGGACACGGCACTTGAACCACGTCGCCAGTTCCTAAACCCTTCTTTGCAGTGGCGAAATACGTATTGCCATTGTGGACGAGTGCCGCAAATCCGCTAGCATGAAACCTAGAAATACTGCTAAACGGAATCCCAATCTGTGAGAAGTCCGCTGACATCAACATTAGCCTAAATATCCCAAAAACAGTTGCACTGATCCTACTGCAAGCTGATACAGTCTTTACTTCTTAAGGTAAAAAATACTCTCTTAAAAGGTAGAAAATGCGGACCCCTTACAGCTTAAATTTTAAGCATTAAAGGATAAAGACATTTTCCAAAATTTGCGAATAAAGCAACAACAAGTTGTAGATTCTACATATATCATTGAATCAGAGATATGTTTTTTCTGCCCCTTACGTTGCAGTTTACATTCCTCCAAATAATATCAAATTAGGTGTGTCCATAAGAGAAAACCGAATCTGACGCGTTTACTCTTTTAGAGAACTTCTGCACTTTAGGGGAGTTTGCAGTTTAACGGCTTTTCTACATGAATGATTTGATGAGTAGATGATCTGGTAAATCGACAAATTTGCCTTTTGGCTGCATAAAGCCCTTGATTGACATGTATTTTTTCGATTAAGGGTGGCATCCCCTGACCAGCTTCTGCTAATTAAGAGTGCCCAATATCAGCTAATAGGCACTGACACTTGATGTCACCAAACTCGCTAATTCGCAATGCCTTCCAATAGCATTTCTGTCAGTAGTGTCTAATCGCATGCCTCCACGCGCAACGCTGCGAGTTGTTATACGCGCTCAGTACTCCGATGAAACATTCCAATTGTTTCCAAATATGATAAATCTACCAATACATCTATCAGCTTTAATATGTCAGCTCAGGAGAAGGTAATAGTAATGCTAGTGTTCTTTCCATGTATTTAGCTGGTGTGGCACTTTACATAAAATTTGGGCGGTTTCGTTGGAACTTATGTGGTAAAGATTTCAATATCAGCAAGGTTCGTCACATCCACACTACTCCAATTTGTAGCAAAGTGAGGTAGTAAAAGCTAAGTTAGAATAAAAGAAATTAGTTGGAACTGGATAAAAGCATGAGTGCAGTTTTTGGTGCCTAAAATGATTATATATCAGACACCACAAGCGTTTGGGTTTTACAAAGCGTTCAAAGTTTTGCATGCATCAAACACATACTCATTCCATGTATAGCTTGTCCTAGGGCATTTTTTAGGTTCCTTTGAGGGCAAATCCTTCAAGATAAATGTGACATGCTCCGACAGCTGGTCACGTGATCGCCTTCCCCCCAAAAAAACCAAAAATACAATGGCTAATAATTATTCAATCTTATGTATTTGTCGCAATTGATACAGCATATCTAATGAATGTTCGTATTTTTTGTACAATTCAACCATAAGTTCCAGATCGCCCTTCATATTCCACCAGTCACGCTGTCTCATAGGCCAATTATAATCGAATTTGTCGAATGCCTCTATTTCCTCAGGTGTCCAATGCCTCCTGTGTAGAATATCCTCGGTATATTTGACGGGATCGTTATTCATGCTGTTGCGATGAATGTTAAATTTGTGCTCATATTCTGTGAAAATGTGTTTTTTCATAGTCTCGTAGTTACGTCTGGTCATGGTCACCTCGTATTCCAACCTACGCAAACGAGCTTTCACAGCTGTTGGTGGATGTTTTGGTATTTTTGAAGGATGAACATATTCGGAGGTGGATGCTTGTAAGTTCTCCATTGGAATGTCGTCTCCAACTTTAGCTCTTGGACCTATTGAAAGAAGAATTAGACAACGTCAGACATGGATCTCCTTCCCATCTGTGTGCCTACCCAATAAATCACAGTGGGCCTTCGCGTAAGGAGTCCATCCAATGGCTGGAAGACATGTTTTCAGCCAATGAAATCGCCGTTGTCGATTTCGCCATCACGCTTCGCATCATAATGAATTGCGAAGACGAGAAGATCAACACCCTGGTGTTGTACGGCCCGACGAATACGGGCAAGTCTCTTATTTGTAAGCTGACCACAACCTTCCTGGAGCACGGCTGTGTCACGCGCAGGCAGGAGGCGTCAGCCTTCGCGTATGAGAACCTTCTTAACAGGGAGGTTGCTTTAATGGAGGAGCCCAGGATCTGCGCTGCCAACCAGCAGGATCTCAAGCAGATCCTAGGAGGCGAGCCCTTCGAGGTCTCAGTGAAATACCAAAACCCAGACCTGCTTGAGCGCTTGCCGGTCATTGTGACCACAAACGAGCCTCTGGGCGTTCGCCTCTCCGACGTCGATGCCGCCGCCATAGAGGGTAGATGCAAAATCTACACTCTAGACAAGCAAATTTGTAACGCTAACATCGACGGAACGGTTCCAGCACCTCCCCAGCAAACTCTGCGCCTGTGACATGGCTCATCTGCTACTGCCCATTTATGAATTGTTGGCCTTGTAAATGTTTGTTTAAATGTAATCGCAATAAAAAGGTATATAAGGGGGCAAAGGACTTGCTTTTCACATTATGCCGGTGGTACAGCTG
>NW_020170588.1:86852-90111 GCF_000524195.1 Echinococcus granulosus | reverse complement strand
CAAGTTTCCCCGTTGCTATTACTGATTGGCAAACGTTGACATGCCGAATGAGGGTCATATTCAGCGTGTGCAAGAGGATGCGATGGCGCCCACCGAAAGGGTTGAATATGACGTCCACCTTCGCCAATTACCCCAGTTTAGTGTTCTTCACACATACTATTGACATCGGAAGTGATACTACTTTAATCACAACAGTGAGAAAATTACTTTTGTACACTCCATTTCACTTTACGCATCATTTTTAAAGTGGTAGTAAATGCATTTCATTGTACACTAAGTAACAAGACATGCTGTAATTATTTGCTAGTGCTTTGCACCTAATTAGAAGTAGTTATGGTGGAAAGCGACACCTTCAAGCTTGAGTAGTGTTTGATGTTATAATCCAAGAAGCCAATTGCTGCACCTAAGGCTAATGTACGCGTGGCGCGGGCGGCATCAAGTTTCCCACCACGTAGCACATTGACAATGGTCTCAATAGAGACTTTTCTATTGATTGAGGAGGATGATGGGTGCCTCCTAGCCTGGTGGATAGGCAGAGGAGACAGCCACAATCTGGGTCGCAGTCGATTATAGGAGTTCCAGTTTATTAGATCGGACAAATATGCTGTGAAAGGAGCCTGTATCGGGTAATGCAGCCTCACGCAATGGTGGGAGAGCTGAGAGCTGTCTGTTTTAAAGTCATTTAATTTCACAGGAGATCTAAGTGATAGTAGGTTTAGACGATCTGAGTTAGTAGCATGGCTGGAATCAGCAGCAGAACTGCAGTTACAGCGGCAAGCACGATAGCCTGATATGACACTGAATGTGCGGTAGATGCTAATACCGTAAGGCAAAAGGACCACATGAGAGGAACTAGGGGCTTAATCGGTTAATTGACCTTTAGGACAATTGTGCACGCCCTACCTAACCAAATGCATGAGGTAGAGCATGCTTTATTGCATTCGGTTGCGGAAGGTTTTCCTGCTCGTGGTTTTGATTTGTTGCTTGAGGTCAAATCTGTCACGAGAATAGCCTCACCGCAAAGCTCAAATAGTCTATAAAAGGGGACACCAAAACCAGGAAAGCAGCACACACTTTCAATGCGTATAGCGAGTGCTTTTGCCATTGTGCTCGGTTGCCTCATAGTTGGTGGCTTCGGTTATCCCAAACAGCCAACATTTTCCTCATGTCAGTCATCTGTGTGCCATTCTGGTGCAAATACTGGCTACGGTTGTCTAGGTGGCATCTGCGACTACACGTGTTCCGAGTCATCGTGTCACGGTTTCGGCAACGCAGTCTTTCCACACAAGGGAATGCAGGAGACGTGGGGTAGTGGAGCACTGGGTAAGCATGGCTGCTATGGTGGAAACTGCGGCTACTGGAGTGGATGCAATGATGGCAAGTGCAGTGACTTCTACGACTTCCAGCAGTGTCAACATGTTGAATGCGTCGATGGATCGTTCCATGGCTATGGTTGCAGCACTGGTGGCAACTGCCGAGTTGTCTGCTTCATTGATGTTTGCCATTCCGTTGACAATTATGGTAAGGTGTACCAACCCACGATGGCCACACAACAGGCACTGGGGTATGAAGGTGAGGTCGTTCTGCCAATCAATTTCGCCGGCACGAGCGTTGCTGCTTATGCTGAACATCCGAAAGAAGAAAATTTGGACCAATTGAAAGCAGTGGCAAACCATATCACTGATCATCTGTCCAATCTTGATGCCAGGCAGCTGCAACTCTTCATTGAGTCAACGTCAAACATTGATGAAGTGATTACCTGCCTCGGTAATGACATGATTGAAGTTATCATCTCCAAGGTACCAAATATCAATGACCTGCTGCCGAAATTGAAGCCCACGACGATTGGCAAAATTGCTTCCAACTTGTGCGCCGAAATACTTAGAACCGTGGAGGTGAAACCACATGGCATGTGCGATGGAACGCATGGAATGTGCGATGGATATGGCTATGGTTGGCAAGAGATGGGCGACAGAGAGGACAATGCAGCTCCAACGATGATAAGTGGTGTGCAAAGCTACGACCTTCCTGCGTATCCGATTGTGGACAGTGGGCAAGGCCATTACTCTGACCCGATGATGACACGCATGTCACACTATTATCACCCTGTGGATTCACAGTCTCAAGTGTCAAGCACTCCCACTTCCGTGTCCACCCTCGATCCACGTGCTCTCCAATCAATCCTCATAAACATGACCAACCTCAATCAACTTCTAATGTCAGTGGATCCAACGCTTCTTCAATCTGCTCTGAAAAGCGTGTCAGGAATCGGTCATGTATTTTCTGCCATAAACCCATATGCATTGCAATCGATGCTGGGACGCCTTCCACACCTCAACCATGTACTGGCACACGCGGAACCAAACCTCCTCCAATCCCTATTAGCTGAGATACCTAACATCCATGCTGTTTTGCATGGTGTCAATCCACACATTACTCAATCCATGTTGCCTGATATGCCCAAGCAGTTGCCCGTAGTGGTGGAGCATGATGCTACGAAGGCAGGACTTGCTACTGAGGTGCCTAATCCACCAGGTCTAATGGATCCCACGGTTGCGCATGCAATTTTCTCAACCCTGCCAAATATTCCCCCTCAGTACGCCAACGCTTTGTTCAATATGGAGCCTCGCTTTGTTCAATACATAATGCAGAACCACCACAACCTCCACAGTCTTGTAGACAATATGGACGCCCAGACACTACAGTACGTAGCTGCGCATGTTCCTCAATTTGGCACAATTCTCTCCAAGCTGCATCCCAACACATTGGAAGTTGTTCTCGACAAACTACTCAACACCGCAAAACACTTAACAGACACGGACTCCGAAGCAGTACGAGCTATTATGTCAAAATTGCCCGCCTTTGCTAAATACGCACATCTACTGCCAACTCTGACTACTCCGTCAAAGGTGCCATCACACTTACCTGAGATAGGCAAGGAGAGTAAGGAGGAGGAGAAGATACCAATGGCAACTGCAACCCCGGCGCCTATCATCGCAAATGAGGAGCCTGGAATGGTGAGGTCGAATATACAGCTGATTGATAAGCTGTTGCAGTTGGTGGATCCGAGGAAACTGGCTGCTCTGCGTGTATTAATGCCCGATTTGCCACAAATCCTGAACGACTTGGGTGTGACGGGGCTAGAATACACCAAATTACCCTTATCAAAATTAATAGGAGTATCGCCTGCATTAAAAGATGTAATAATTGATCAGGACCAGGAACATGTGCTTCAGCCAAAGCCGCATTTCACTGGATC
>NW_020170588.1:75214-86752 GCF_000524195.1 Echinococcus granulosus | reverse complement strand
ACATCCACCCACATTGAAGGATAACCTTGCTGGAGCGAAGGACGTGCTCTTCAGAAAACCTCTTGAGATGTTGAATCTTGGTGGCGTCCTGCCTTCCATTTTCGGTTAGCTCTCTTGATTCCGCCTTATGAACGGCAGTGTAGCCTTAGCTATTTACCCTTGGCAGTAATCCTGTCCTGTATTTCTTCTGCCTTGTGATTCAACGAGTTTTGTAGATGCCTGCAATGAATCATTACTGCGTAGAATACAGCAATGTCTTCCTGTTTTGAGGAATAGATAGACCATTGATTGGAGATGGAATGGTTTGCGTGAGCGGCTCGTAATTTTACAACGGGGAGCTTTGATATTACTCAAATTTAGGCAGCCGTCATTGGATAAACCACTATTAAATCTCTCACTGTATCTATGGCATCGATTTGCTAAAGCAATGGTGAAATTTGCCTTTTATATATTTTCATCTACGTAGCCCTACCTTAAGGTACAAATCAGTGTGATGTATCCGTTTTTACGTCGATGACGTGGAGTGCTATTCGAGACACTACTACTGCTGACGGACAGCCAACACCCTCCAACACTAGCAATCACGAAACATCTTGAGGGAAGGTTGGAGTGCTACCTTACCCGGTTGCTACATTGCTAAATGGTCAGTAAATTTAAGCGCGGACTTATGCATTATTAATGCTGATGTCAAAGTACGTTGGACAAAAGCATCTAGGCCAAAATTGAGTAATTCATTTCTGCTGCAAGAATCCCTAATCAGACTTTGTTTTTCTAGCAGCGTGTACCCGAAGAACACTGCGAATATACGACCCATTGTAGGTCAACAGCTCTATTTAATGCCCACTTAGACGGAATATTCCTCATTACTCTAGGCATGTTAGTTAGATATTGACCAAGTGGCACCTACCAAACGCTCATTTCATCTGCTCTCCCAGTAAAGCACGAGTAAGCATAAAGCCACATAATTATTGAGGCGCGTCATTTCAACCGAAACTGGATGCTAGCAGCAACTGCCAAATTCATACCAACGTTGTCAAAATCTCGACCGTCTACACCCGTTTTTCCCCCATTCATGCTATCCTTTTGAGGTAAAACTTAAGCTAAAATAACAACCAAAATATATTGAAGCAAATTACGAATGGGAACAAAATTTAGGCAGGACTCACAAATCGAATGAATTTTGCATTAACACTTTCATACGATTTATGGTACCAACTTCTTGTACCTCCGAATTCATTCACTGAGCAGGATGAATCATTGTGGAGTAGACTAACGCACAGACAAACTTTATCACCCTGTTCATGAGGAGGAATGTGAAGTTGTTTACTTGGCAATTGAGGCTTTTGTTTTCGCACGGCAATTTCAGTGCCTAAATCAACGCTTTGTGTCTTGGGGTTTTTGAAGACGTATACATATATGTAAATGCATGGATTTTAATGTTGAACTCGCAACCTCGGCATTTTCACTTCCAGACCTGCTCTTCTATCGGCTGGTGGTAACCTTGCATCCCACCTGATACAATTGACACCTTTTATTATTGCCATCAGTGTGAAATTAATGCCCAATTTCATTGCAGTATATTTCGTAGTAGTTGTTGCCACGCATTTAACTACACCTTAGTTGGAGTTGCCTGCAATCCAGTTTATTTCCCGTAACGAATTAATGCGATTTGCGTCTTACTGTCGGAACTCCAACATTTCAGAATGCCTCGCTCCCACTTATCATCTCCTGATGAGCTGATACAACACGAAGACGTACTTTAGGTCAGCTGATGCTACCTACAGAGTGAAGGTCAATCAAGTTCCACAACTTGGCTAGACTGAAACCAAGTGCACACGCGTCTATTCTCTTGCTTACTCAAATATAGGGGCTTGTAAGGAAGTCATGTCAATTGAGTGCTTAGTCAGTTTCTTTTTGTGGGGAAAATTTGTGTGCATAGTCGTAACTGCCCACTAATACGATGCTATTGCGTCAATGAAGTGCATGCTTTAACAGTTCCGTTATACATATCCAGCAATGGAGGCGTACTTAAGGACGTAAAGGTTGAGCACAAATATCTTGATGGAATAGAAAAACCAGTGGTTGCTTAGAATATGCAGTGCATGGTTATTCAAGGTTCAACATGGCAACAGGCTGCCAGCCGGAGCCGCCGTTGCTCAGCAATACTAGCATGTAGGAAGAAAACGAGAAAACCTCTTCTTAAACACATATTCGTCTGTAGCAGAGCCCTTGTCAGACCTTGAGTTTTGCCCTCCAATTTCTCCTGTGTAGTCGCTTTTCATAAGGCTTGAGATGGCAACCTACTTATTTGATGTCAGCATCAGCTATACATATTAATGACTCCTGGAGAACTGTTGTACCACCTATATGGTGAGGATTGTAGAAGATCACCGACTTGACTATCCTGGCGACTGGGGCTCGCATCTACCCCACCTGCGATACCACGCCAAGCATAGTAAGGTAGCACCTGAACCTTCCCTCAAGACGTTGGCTGTCCGTCAGCAGTGGTGTCTCCAATGGCACTCCACGTCGTCGAGGTAAAGATGGAAACATCACATTGAATAGCAGCGAGTGGGAGCAGTCAATGTTAGGGAATATTAGCGTCAAATGGAGGATCTGCTCGCTGGGCCATGAATCACAACGTGAGGCATTAAAGCATATTTCTTAACAGTACCTAACCAATCGGAACTGATCGGATAAAGGCAGATAGTGTAGAAAGCAAAGCACAAACCCAACAAAAATTTTAATGCATAATTTGATTTAATAACGCTGATTCATGCATAAAAATGTGGCTTCGTAGATGAGCACAAATAGACAGTAAATTTAATTGTTATTTTTCTAGCCGCTACTTAATTTTTTTCCAATGATTAAAGAGTGCATGGCACATTCCGTGGAGGTTGTACTGCTTTCCTACAGAAGGCAACAGCAAAATATCGTACGTTTATTTCTTCCAGGAGTACGATGCAGCAAATTGCAGTAGTCTAAGGCTAGTACAAGTGAAAAACTCCTTTTAAGTTCAATTAAACTTTCGCTAAACACACTCGAAACCAGAAAACAGACTGAATAATGCAGTGGTAACTGCATCAACATTCTCAAGAGTTATTAGGCAGACACCTAATGTCCTTGTAATTTACAATAATAAGATTTATGTTTAAGGAGTTGCATTTGTGCCACTTATATGACAGCATGCATTTGCGAGCTGTCACAACGCTTGAGAAGTAGATGCAATTCAGCATTTGCTAGGAAAGTCAAATTAATCCTCCCATCAGCAAAGCGCGATTAGAGCATGCCACTGAGTTTGAGGTTGAGTTGGTCGGCAGTATATGTAGATCCTGTAAGACATTGGTTATGAAGGCATTTGCTCGAAAAAATGAGCTGTAGCATTGCAAATTCACATGTACTGACAATCCAAATAGTCTACCAGGTAAGATAAACCTACTAGTTTAGCTTTGCTACGTTCTAAGTGCATAAAGGTACGACACAACGTAGACATCACAGTACTTGAGTAAATATGGCCTTCCAAACCAACATGTTACATTGGTAATACAGTCTAATATGGGGTTATTGTTACCGATGGAGGGATTAATCTGGGTTAGTGAGGTGTGACTAGGCCAACGAAAATCAACGATGTGAGTGAGATCATGGAACACTCTTCCATTTATGTCTACAAAAGAACACATTAACGTCCATAACATCACATCGCTGCAATGGATTCGTTCAGAGCCTTAGCCATTGCGGTAAATTGTCTCGTAGTTGGTGGCTTGACTTCTCCATCACATCCAACCTTTCCGTCTTATCAGGCACCTGTGTGGCATTCTAATGCAAATGCTGGCTACAATTGTCGAGGTGGTGTCTGCGGCTACACGTGTTCCAAGTCATCGTGTCTTAGTTGCAGAAACCCCGCCTATCCACAGAAAGGAATGCAGGAGTAATGGGGTAGTGTAGGCTATGGTAAGCAAGTGATTGCTAGAGTGATGAGGGAATTTGTGGCCAGAGTAAATCCTAAGGATCTGACAATGCTCACTGAGTCAACACCAAGCATTGATGAGATGATGACCAGCCTTGATGGCGAAGCTATAACACTCATGCTCAACAAGTTGGCAAACTTCAGAGATGTGATGAAGGAGTTGAAGCCGCCAACGAAATTGCACATTGTTGCAAAGTTGTGTAACAAAGTGCAAAGCGCCACGCAGTCAGCAGGGGGAAGGGGTAATGATGGAAGAGGAATATGCAATGGATATGGCAGTGAGTGGGAAGGTGTTGGTAAGATACGAGACCTAGAAGTTGCAGTGATCATGAGGTGTCTGCAAATATGTGGTCATCGTGTGCCTCCGTCGTTAGATGGTGGGTATGTCTTTGACCCCAATCTTATAAATGACGTCGTATTGTCTGATTGACTAATGAATCCACAGCCTCAACTGCCAACTCCTCCCACTTTGGCGTCAAACATGGATCAACGTGTACTTTAGTCAATAATCCTCAACATGCCCAACTTGAATCAAATTCTCATGCAGGTGGATTCAGTGCTTCTTCAATCAGCATTGGTGCACGTGCCAGGAGTCGGTAGTTACGCTTCCAGTATTCACTCATATGCATTGCATTCGACGATTGGCAAGTATGGATGCAAGACTGCTGCAGTGGATGATTGCACATATACCCAACATCAATGCTACTTTGTTCAGTGGCAATCCAGTCAGTAGTCAACCGACAATGCCGAATATGCCCAACAAGGCGCCTAAAGTGAAGGAACCTGATGCTAACATGCCAAAACCTGCTACTGAGGTGGCTGACCATCCAAATATTATGGAGACCAAGTATGTGCAATTCATTACGTCATCTATGTCGAATATTCCCACCCAGTTTGCCAATGTCTTGTTGAAGAAGTAGCCGGGCTTTGTCCGGTACATAAACTGGAACCATCAAAGTCTGCACAGTCTTCTTGACAACATGAATGCTCAGACGCTTCAATACGTCGCTGCACACGTGCCCAAATTCGCCGAATACTTGGCAGATATGGACCCTGAGGCAGTGCAAGCTATCGCAGCGAAATAGTTCTATCTTGCTCAAAATGAACCTACAGAGCCAACCACGACTTCTCCACCAACTAATCCAGCTCCTGCTCCTGAGTTGATAAATGAGTCTACGGAAGAATTACCAAAACATCTACAACGGGATTGTCCATTGTTACAGATGAGGACCTTGCGACGGTGCAGTCGAAAATGGCCCCTTTTGCGCAGTTGGTGAATTGGACTGGATACGAGAAAGTGACAGCTTTACGTCAATTGCTGTCAGAATATCCTCAAGTCTTGTTTGATGTGGAATAGGCAATGCTAAATAATGTCAGCTCCATTCTACATGCTGCTTTTCGAGCGATAGATACTGCCATAATTTAATCGTACGAAGCTCTTATAAGAAATTTCTTGACAAAGACATGCCCTGGCTTACTTCTTCAAGTACATCCTGATCCATGCAGCCTCTTTCTTGTTGGTGGTAAATGCTTACTGTTTGAAATACAATGCTGACATTCTATTTGATAAAGCAATTTTATTGTCTTTGCAGAATGTGGTAGTTAAACGTGCTAGCTGGCGAGCTTACCTTGCAATATAACAAAAAGTGATTTTTAAAATCAAGTTGGCAATATGTGTTGTACTCATTTATTTGCATTTCTGGCTGATAGGATTAGGATGTCATACAAACACTGCGTATGCATGCAGTGTTGGAGCGACATTAGTTAACTGTTGACAGAGTGAAATCGAGCTTCACGTCGTTTCCGCCGACTTCCCTACATTGGCACGATTTCAACCATGCCGGCCAATACATCCTCAAATACTCAAAATGGTAGTACAATCTTGCGAATGGCAATTCATTTCCTACTACTAAGCCCTCCATGCGCAAAAGTGGCCATTAAGATAAACCGCGCTTAGACTGGATTGAAGTGCTCCATGACATGAGCGCCGTAAGTGAATAAGACAATGTATTCCACATGCGATTTTGGTGCACCCTTTCATGAGCATAATGCTACCTGGATTTGTTAATTATTCTTGCGCTTGTGGGTGTGCCATTCACATCATGTGCCGTGGATCAAAATAGACACCCTTTCAATGCGCCGTTGTGAGCGGAAAATGCTCCAAGTTGCGGCTTAATTGATTTAATCCTTCCACTATATTCTTATTTAAGGTGCATAATTTAATGAGACACCACAGATGCAATACTACAGGATCCGCTTTTGACTGCTACAGCACTGAAAAACTGCCTCAATACCAACAGTTTATCTCCCCTAGTATCTGTGGCAAATTTATGCAACAAACGAAATTGCAATTTCTTGATTGACTATGTGAGGATTTAATGTCACCTCTGATTACGGAGACTAAGGGGGCCCAAACCGAAAGAACAATATACTTTTGAAACAATGCAAAATTGTGAAATATACCTGGCAGTCAGAGCGACTTCTATTTTGACAAGAATTGTAACAGATCTGTCTGCAACACCCAGTGCTAGAGAGTACCACAAAAGGTAACAGTGGCCAAATTGTCTAACCCAGTATGGCTTATGATGACCATTAATGAATGATTATTATGTTTGCCGTAGGACATACACTGCTTCACCTCGTTAGTCCAAACATAAAATGTCCTCTTTGTGTAAACCGCGACTGGTGGCTGAGTACAGAGCCTCGAATTGACTATTCATTGTCGTGATGCAGTTTTCGTTGATAAACTCTGAGCCTCTAGACAGGCTAGATGTTTCTGGCAATGCTTGAAATAAGCTTTTTTAGGTAACACTAATTTTTGCAAGTAAATGGATATTGGTGAGTTTTAACATTTTATAATTCCACAACACTGTTCAGAGAGTAGGCAAATTCGTAAAACGATTTGGAGATGTAGTTACTTCATACGAGCGTTCAAACACTCGTACTGGCCAAACCATTACTAGTGAAAATTGAGTATTAATTTTTTTCAAGTGCTCTGTGCTACTGTATTAGTCGTGTGATTTTTGGAGGTCGAGAAGGGAGGGAAACTTGCGCATGCCAATGCAGGGCGGAACCAAAGTTCATATCCAACTTGGTAAGTTACAAAATTTGTGGCTTCTCTCCACATTGCTGACAAAGGCAAGTGTCGTCGAATATAAATTCCGCTCTGCAATTTCTATTTAGAAGTAAAACCCCGTCAGCATCCGCAGCGCCATCAACGTGGGGTGCCATTTTGCTTTTGACTTCATTTCTCCGCTCAGCAGTCAAGTAACTTCCTGTGCTCTCATCACCAATGTCAATGGTAAGAGCAACAAATTTGCTTGCCTGAGTACAATGCAACAAACGAAAAATCGTTCCAAGTTCATGAGTAATATTTACTTTTTCTATTGCAAATACCCAGCTTGAGAGGCACACGATTTAGCACAGTCAATCCCAAGAAAGTGGTGCAAAACGAGATATGCAGATGTAGGCTTCTTTAAAAGAATTGCCCGACGACATTGCAGCCACTGCAGTGCTCGTTGGTGCAACGGTGAAATGCTTGTCTGAAGCATATAATAGTTATTAGTTGGGGGTAATGCAATTCTAGCTTAAGCCTGTCATCGTTCGGCCCTTCCGTCCAATGTCGATGAGCCACTCTCAACTTGTGCATATCAATGCAGACTTACGTGTGGGTCTCCATGGCGAAATGCGTTGTGGCATCAAAAGACATTAATGGAGATGTAGAAGAGGCGGATCAAGGCAGTCATTCTGACCCATTTCTTGTATTCTAAGTAAATTTGTGACTGATGATGGCAAGTCAAGGTGGTATAGAGCATCCAGAAGAAAGACAGAATTATGCACTATATCACCCCGTTACAGCGCTGATATGCAGCCTATTGCAGTTGCGTAATAACAGCGAATAATGGGTGCATTTAAGGAATTTGGTGGCATGTCGAATCGGCAGCAGGTTGCACCCATGCCATAAGTAAAGGGATGACGTGATGGAAGCATGCGTAACACACTGTACGAAACCAATGTCGAGGATTATATGGGGCGAGGAATGTGGGCCCTAGAGGACTACGAACGATAAAGAAATCACCCGAAATCTCTTGGGTTGGCATATGTTGCAGTGCTTGACTTGTAAAATATGCGAACATCTAAAGACAGGCTCCTAGCCTCCTCACCTCAGGCACATTATCAAAAACCATCTAAATATCCACAGTCTTCTTGACACTGTAGACGCCTAGGCTCTTCATTAAGTGGCAGCACAAGCTCATATATTTGGTCAAATTTTCCCGAGCACGAGTCGCAACACATTAGAAGTCGTTTAGAACGAGCTGCTCAACACTGCCAACCAATAGGAAGCCATGGATTCCGAGGTAGTGAAAGCTATTATAGCAAATTTGCTCCCTCTTGATATACGTGCACCTACAAAGGCAACTAAACTGCTCTATTAACGAATCTAAGGCTTGTGCTTAAGATAAAGAGGGACGTTCTAGAAGAGCCAACAAATGCAAATGCGACTGAGGTGCCCAGCCCAGATGAAGAGTATTTTTTGTGCTTGACCTTGATAAATAAACACCTCTACATCCAGTCGCGACTGCTCCGCAAGAGATTCCACCACTCGTGCCTGAGTTAGTAATAGAAGTTTCCGAAGAGACCAGGACAGCATTTGCAACGAAGCAAAATAAATCCGTAGATGTAGAGATTGAATTAGTGCGATGGAAATCACCCCTCACTAATAAAATGCTTTGCATGCCTGCTCCAGAGTACAGGGTGAGGATGCGCTATTCTACTGCAGATTTGAGGAAAGTCTTGTTCAGCTTAAATCCAAAGGTGCTAAAATACACTAATTCAAGTTTGTTTAACGTCACTAACGAGGTCGATGATTTAAATTTAATTCTTGTTGGCCACCCTCTTTAGAACATGCTTGAAAGTGTCAATCTTGGAGTTGTAGATAAGAAATGGGAAAAGGTGCATTTACAACTGTAATTATAGCACCATTGATCACAGGAGGGTGGATTTAAATTATGCCTTTGACATAGACGGCTTCTGTCAGTTTTTGAAGTAGACAGGTCCGAAGAAAGTGGCAACTGTGCTTCAATCGTAACTAGCATGGATCAGCAGACACTGGAAGAAACCAATTTACTTCTACATGATGCTTTTAAAATGTTAAACAATGTGATATTCGAGTTCATGTGAGGCGTTGGTAGGCAAGTGGTTAACAAAAGCACACTTCAGCGTCCTTCTGTTTATGCCTTGATAACAATGCAGCTGCTTCCATGCTCGTAATGAATGTTGACTGTGTGAAATGCAATGCTGCTATTTAATTGGAAGGAACAGCTTAATAGGGGTTTGAAAATGTGGCAGTTAGATGAAATAGCTGGAGCACTTAACTCGTCATTTTACTAATAGGCAGTTTTAATATTAAGTCAGCGATATATGTTGTTCTCCTTTATTTTTGTTCCTAAATGAAGGGATCGGGTTGTGGCAAAAAACCATAACATATACACAGTTTCAAAAAGGCATTAGTTAGTTGTCGTGTAAGCTCAAAATGAGCAGATTACATATTTTGATAGGCCTAAATCGTAGTATAATCCGTGAAAATGTCGGTTTATTGAGAGGAATCGAGAAAGTAGTAGTAGTGAATGGAGATGTCAACCGCTATTTAATCCATACCGAACAGCAAAAGTCAAGGTTCCGCACCTCTGAAAACTCAAGTTTTGCAAATGCAATCCAGCTACACTTTATTATGCAAGTGGCAAACTGCAACTCCTTTACTGCTTGTTTAACGTGGGAACTAAAGTTTCCCCCTTTGTGCTTTTTGTAGGTGGCATGGCACCCAAGGCATGGCATTATCCACCCCTATACTCATCTCTACCTTGTCAGGGCATTTTCTGCCCTTGTAATGTGACTTTTTTCTTCCAGACGGCAGTACCGAACGGCCACATAAATATGTATGCTTAATGAGCAACATGCTCATGTGACAAGTGCATTACCGCCTGGATAACAACTGTGATTGACAAAAAGAACCAAAGTAGAGGGAAAAAGAGCACTCAACATCTTCACAACTCTCCATCAAAGCTAATAATGGGGGACTGGCAGGTGAATGAATGGTTGGCATTGGTGTTGAAGCATTGCTGTCAGACGTCAGTGTGGGCAAACCTCAGGGGAAATGGTCAACAGCCCTCAGTGACAAATCCCATGCCGTGTTTTAACACATGCTTGAGGACAAGTGCATCACTCATTTAGCCTCATCTCAGTATTGCAGAGGTAACTGCTCCTTCTGACGAAGCATGCACTACATGATAGTACACTCGGAATTTGCAGTAGAGAGGGATGCAGAAGTACAGCAAGAGGGAGTGAATTCAAGTCTGGGTAAAACGTTTGACGAAAACCCGTTTTCATCAGGAGAGATAGATATACGCCCTATTGGAGGTCGGCTTTTGAAAATGTGGCAGACGGCATTTAAAAAGGTTTTCCGCCCATCTTTTTCTACAAAGTATGACGTCTTAGGCACACTACCATCTAGGTCGAATGAAACCGTGGGTTGTCAAGAGAACAAAAGGAGTATTCTAAATGCATAGGCGAAATCAGTCTTAGACACTATGTGCGTACACTCAAGTTGAGATGGCAAACTGCCTGACAAGCCTTGACAGTCGCCGAGATTGGGATGTTGGACGGCATTATGGAAGGGAAGAGCATAGCAGTGTCGACGAGAAGTAGAAGAGAAGGCTTGGTTGTATGGGAAACCTAAATGCGGGTTACAATGCCTTTTGACAGAAAGTAACACTTTAAAGAGATGTGTTCATCTGGTTTAAGCTTATTTTGCAAAGATTATGACACTTAAGAGTAGTAAAAGTTCACAAGATCCCTTATCTGAGGCTGTACTCTCGATGCAACACTTTTGAGTTGGCACGACTTGACCTCGTTTCTGTAAGGAGAGAATGAACAATGCCTGAGCAAGTGGCATGATGTGACACCAACCAGGTGCAGGTGAGCTAGAGTGATCAAAGGTTGGGTAATCCATTCGCATGACTTATCGGCTGAAGATCTAACCAATTCTTTGTCATATTTACGGTAAATAAATAAAAAGCAAGTTATAAAGTCTGTCCAAAAACAGAGGTATTTGCCCCCTTAAGTGATACACACAGCGGATATAAGCATGTTTCGAGAGGATATAAACTAAGTATAATTTTGTTTAAGAAATTCTGGCTCATCAATATTTGACATTTGTGCCACGTCTGGTTGCTGATCTCGAGCCTGGTATGTTTCAGGGTCTAGAACATGTGATTAGTCTGAATGATTAATTTCACTTCCTTTAGTTTCCATGCGGCTGTCAATAAAGCAGCTGACCAATTAAATAAAATATGTGCAAAAAATAAGATACGTAAGGGCTGAGTGGCTACTTACATAGCTGAGAGGACATGTGAATAGCAAAAGCAAGAAGTTGAGGACTCAAGTCCCAAGTAACAAAACTAGGTGTTAAATGAGGAGTCGATGCAATGCCGTTAAATGCTGCAGCATGATGTAGCGTACCATTGCCAACATAAGCTTCATTTTCTATCAATGCGAATATTAATTGTTAAGGA
>NW_020170588.1:62985-75114 GCF_000524195.1 Echinococcus granulosus | reverse complement strand
AGTGTCGAAGATGCCTTACCCAGAGAAAGGGGGTTCTGGGCTTGATCTTGATGAGTATGCACCTTTGCAGCCAATTACGACTGTTCCGCAAGGGAATACGACTCTCGTGTCTGAGTTAGAAAAAAATGTTTCTGAAGTTACACCTATCGCTATTGCAACTGAGGCGGCTATATTTCCAGAGGAGGAGCTTGAATTGGTGCGATTAAAAATACCCCTCATTGATAATGTGTTGAGAATGTCTAGTTCGAAGAAACTGGTTAAGCTGCGTACTTTTGTACCAGGCATATCAAGAATCTTGTTTAATTTGGATCCGCCGTTGCTAAAAACCATTAATTCGTACATATTTAATGCCACGAAAAAGCTCGATGAAGCAAATGCAATGCTTGTTGAAAGGCCTCTCGAGATCATACAAGAATATGTCAAGCGTGGCGGTGTAGTTAATAAATCGGAAAAGGTACGATCAACAGATGCAACTACGGGGTCATTATTTACAGTGGAGGAGCTTCGAATGGTGAGATTGAAAATACCTCTCTTTCATCAGTTTTTGAAGTGGACGGATCCGAAGAAAGTGGCTGCTTTGCTTCAATTAATACCAAATTATCCAGAAATCTTATTTAACACGAATCGGTTGACATTGAGAGAAATCAACTCCCTTCTAGATGTTGGTATTTACTTAATGAAAACTGTGAAAATGACGATTGTACATAGCGCTCATAAGAAAGTGGCTGAAGAAGACAAACATCGGCTTTCCTCTTTTTTCACCTCGATAACAATGTAGTTTCTTCGATGTCCACAGTAAATGCTTACCGTGTGAAATGCATTGCTGCCTTTTTATTTGTTGAACCAATTAATGGTGGTTCGGAAATGTAGTAGTTAGTTTACGCACTTACAGCATAATTTTACTAATGGGAAGTTAATGTCGAGTTGGCAAATACATATCCTCCTCACATATTTTTGCTCTGACTGATGTGGTCGTGTTGTCGCACAAAGACAGCCCATAGAAACAGGTTATTAAAGGCATTATTTAACCAATGACACTGTGAAATCTTCCGCCCCGAGGCATCGTCTATCTTTTCAGTGTTGGGACACTTTCAGCAGTGTTGACTGATGCATTCCATTCAAACCCAAAATGGGGAGTATGCCCATTTTGAATGATGGGCCTAAATGAAGCCCTATTAAGTACAATACAGTACATCAGATTACCATAGATGGCAATAACAGACTATTCTATCAATTTTCGTGTTCTTGGCGGAGGCAAACACTGTAACTCTACCACCCATACTTTCAACATAATATCACATTCCAGTTTGTATACACGTGGGAGCTTACAATCATTGAGCTGAAGAATTTATTTATGTGATTGTCTTAAAGCATTACATGTAACTTCGAACAGAACTACTCACATTTTGATGGTAGAATAGTGTAAGTTGATTAGCTTGTAGAATCTGGCCTGCAAATTTTCTTTACAGGAATTTTAATAACTGTCATCTTTACGAAGTTGTTGTGAGCAGTGGCAATAAGAAACCTTAGGGTGGATCAACCTTACGACCAAAGACTCTACTATATTATTTCGGCAAATGCTTGCCCACTAAAATCAAATTATGCTTTACAGCCTCCTTAGCCTCTCCCCTTTTGGTCAGCATCATGCAAATGGCTTCCTTTAGAAACAAACCGGTTTCACTTACTTATAGGATAAATTTTTACAACTGGAGAAGTTAATGTTGTAAAAATATGATTAGTTAAGTGTTTAGCTACGTGGGTACCTGTGTCTCAAAATTTGCGCCTCCCCTCCGGGCCATAACCCTCTGGTCATACCTATAGCCTGTCAGCCTATCTGTACGTTGATGATAAACCGTTCTTTTCACCGACATGGCTAATGACGATTTGAGGAAAACTGAGGGTGTTACAGTCACTCACCCGTTACCCCCTTGGAGATATGTCAGACTAAAAAAGTGATCGAATGCTCCCTTTCTTATGCACTAATTTTCTACACTAATTATGAATATAATATAGCTAGCAAATATCTGATCACCTACTTGGAGGGCAAAATGAATATCATCAATGTATTTACAAAACTGGTGACTGAAGCCTAGAAAACATTTGGCTGTAAGACGAAGCTGATGTATGGCCCGAAAACTATGACAACAAGTGAATGGACCATTACCAGGAATTTAAGTGCCCATACAGTCAAAAGTAGAGTTGTATGGACTATTATAGCATTACTTAACACCCCTTTTTTATGTGCCTTTGCTAGCAATCCCACAATTTCGACCCATCGTGTCAGCCATCACAGCGTGTTCGGTGACTCAAAAGCCCCCAAAAAGCCAAATGAGAGCAAATCCACACAGAGTAGCATATTAGTTGCTGTCAGTAAGTTACATGATCACTGGAAAGTAGTCAGTACAGCATTGTTACTATCATGGATTGTGAGCTCCCGGAAGGCGTAACAACAGCATATTCCACCGCAAGATGCCACTAACTGTCCGCATATGCCCCAGTATTTGGAAAGCTGTCGTGCTGTGATTAGTCAGACACATGCAAGTGAACAAAGGGGGTTACATTAGTAGTCCGAGATTTGTCCCACTATACTGCCCACTTGGACCGCCTTCGTAGCTCAGTGAGGTTCTCAATCAATCATTAACACTATCACTAAATGTATCCGCTATCACTTTGTTAGACGTGGAATTGTCTCCTCCTCAAACTGCAGCATTGGCAGCAACATAGGCAGTATTCTTACATCTGAAGGTTAGGAGACACCAAGCACTCAGAAGTTTGCCTCTTTCACTACATGAAGAGTGTTTCGTCCTTGATTTAATCTGATTAGCTGGAAAATAAACCACTTAGGAGTGCTAATTACCCAAACTTATGTTTACATACATACAAGTTGTGCAGAGGTAAGGTAAAGAACACCTCTTGCTGAGATATCTACTTAACCTTGCTTAAATTTAACATAGTTTATTCACAAATGCTCACATATGGACAAAAATTCCCAAATATTTTGTCACCATGGCAGCTTGCGATACACTTTACATCCCAAAACATATTTATTTTTGTTAGGCACCAATGGTGTTCCCATTCATCTTCCTTCTTCCCCAATATAATCGCACACGAAATGATGGATGTCAAGTTAGTTTAATCTCATTCACTCCCAAGGAAATACTTGCCCTTGCTTATTCTAATCACTGTTTACCTCCAAAGTGTCGAGTTTCTAACTTACGCTACTGTTTGGATTTTGGTGATGTAATCCCAACTTAGCGAGAATGTAGAAGGAACAATAGGCAAACTTTTAATGAGGAACTTGAATTGAGTGCATACAAATTATGCTTGAGCAAAACATCCTACCTCTTACAATATGCTACTCTAATCTTCAAATTTTCGGTCCGCTGAGGGCATAGGCACAGTGCCTATGCATAACGATAGTGTTCCTGGGGTGATCTCAGATGGAGTGGAACAAAGAGCAGAATTCCTTAGAAATTGGGCATTTGCAGATTCTTCCCACTTTTTGCGTCCGAGAGAAGAGAGGGACAGAACTCCGCCTGCGAACAACAAAGTAGAGCAAAGCTACATACCGTGAATGATGAATGTCATACCTGCTGCTTACTGCAGCAGCTTGGGAAGAAGGGGATTGATGACGCTCAAGTACAAGCACTCACCTTCCTTGAATCCAGCCAATACGACTAGTTAGCATGAATCACTTGCACGTTCCTGTTCGACATTTATTTTGAATGTAAGCTGCTCCCAAATTCACCAACACTGCATATTTGGCGTCGATACTTTGCTACACTCGGACTTGTTGCACAGTAGAACGTGTAAATTCCTCTCTCCCTGCTATACACAGCCCTTCATGATCCCCTATTCCCACTACTGCGTCAAGCGTGTGGATGAGATAAGGTAGGATTAGTTCCCTCTAGTACGTCTCAAGAGCTTACTCAGTACATGTCCAGTGACTAGTTGGAAGCTCAAATGGATCCAAATTTACCCTGTTATTTGAACTTGATGGCTGTCACAGTGTATCCTTTGGCAAATATTTAAGTCGGTCATCTTGAAGCCAACAAAGTTTTGAACAGGCCATTTTTTTACAAATAAGTCATGGTAACTCTCAAAACAGGCCCGATGAAAACACGCAAATTCGAAAGTATTACCATACAAGTGAACGCTATCTCGAGGTAGCGAATCCGAAATCACTCCACCCAAATGTATTACCTCTGTGTTACTCTCTGCAGAATTAGGGAGTTTGGGGACTAATTTTAATGCCAGATATTCCTCTAGATATGTTATAACTATTCTATGCTGGTTGAAATGTTGAGGTCGCAGACACTTGTATTCACCGGTCTCAACTTACCTGACACTTATTCCCTTTGCTTTGTCACCATCTACATCAGCAATGAAAGTTGGCCCAATCAAACAGCGAAGCATTTTGCTCCATCCAACTGGATGCCCACTCATGATTTGTCAAGTGGCCCATTTTAAACAAGGCTTGGAACACCGTGGAAATTAGATCTTCGAGATGTGCCGAATGGTTTCCATTAAATATAAACCTATCCATGGTGAATCGAACTACATACTAATTCAAAGGGTTAAGTGTACTTCATAAACAGACAAAAAATAGAAACCAACTAAAGCATTTTCTGGGGGTAAAATTCATTCAAAGGAAATTGAATAAATGCTCATTTGAACATGTGTGAATGCAATTTATATTTACAATATTGGCTGAACACGTTGTCGGGAATGCAGAAATATGTGTTATTGTGTGTGTAAATGTAATCCTTTGTAGTGAAGTTGAATAAAATATTCGTGTACATGTATGGATGCAATTTACATGGGAAAAATTTAGTACGTATATATTTGTGCAAACATGGACAAATTTTGATCATTGTGAAAAAAACAAAAGAAAAACAACTAAAAAGATATATATTACTATGTTTTGATGAACGTTCTACGGGCAGGTTTGAGCACAGACACTTGTAATCGTTTGTCCATGTTGCTTGCTTAAAGCATTTTGCATATATGCATAGGTGTGTGCGATTTTTGAGTCGAATGAATTCGATTAAGCATAACAAAGTATAAGATAAAAACCTACTCGTCGATGATGTTCGATTAGGCAAAATTTTGCGCATATTTGTGTAGTCAGGTGTCAAAGTAATTCGTGTGAGAATGTATAGGCAACTGTGCTTAGGTAATGTTCGCGAGAGTATACGCATATATATATATATGCATGGAATCATATGCCGATACAGTTTGTGTGAGGAAAAGGGAATTAAACTGTGTCAAATTACATATCGATATTTTTTTGATTAAGCAAAGTCCTAAATTCATGTAGTCATAAGTTGATGTGTTCTTTTGAGTAAAATTCTTCTTGAGCATATGTAGTTATGTGGCGAAGTACTTAGTAAAGGTATAATCTATCATTGGTGGAAGCAATCATAAAGTTATGTCAATCGGTTAAGTTAAAATTCTGTTTACAACTGTGTAATTATGAGTCAAAGAAATACGTTTGGCTGCATTCTACAATCCCTTTATGCAAATGTTCACCATTTTTGTGCCTTTGGATAAGCATGCTTCGATGAAATTCGTACTAGCATAATTTAGTGAAATTCCATGGATGCACGCATACGTGTGTTGCCATGCTCTGGTATAATTGGCATGAGCTTGATGCATGCTCCAGAGACAACCGTGTGGTAACAAAGGGCAATGGGAAAGAGAATTTAAACGCCTACCATGATCATCGTGATAAATGGACTTGTCACTGCACATGAAAGCACCTAACCAGATTGTTCAGAAGCTTCGGTATATGGAGCAGTGAACGACTGCGGCTGGCTCTTCGGCGTGTGATACCACAATATGCCCTGTTTGCTTTCTGACCTAGCATTGACACATCTATGTAATACGATCTGCACGTGATTATTGTGGCTTGTATACCAAAACAGTGCCACTTTTGACATTTTTACCCAACTTTTCATGCACGAGTCCATTTGACAAGTGGTCATGTAAATTTTGTAATATGTAAGAGTTCTTGAGACTGCCCTGAAAACGAAAGAAGGTATAATACAATGGCGAATATGTGCTATCACCATACAGAGTGGCTTGGGAGTGGGTACTGGCACGATCCGAAGGTTATACCGCCACGCAAAAGTACAAAGGTGGAGCATTCAGTGTCTGCAAAACCAGATGAGGCATTAAACGAACAATCTAGGCACTGCAAATCAGTATGTTCCACCACCTGTTCATAGAAAGTTTGTCCTCTGATGTAAGTTTGTTACAAACACCGGTTAAATTTTATTTGAATGTAGAGTTGAATCTGCTATTTATTACCCCAGTGCAGATTGTAAGAAAAAATAAAAGCCACCCCTCTCCATGCAGTGCAGTTTGTCACAGAAGGCACACATTTTCGCGATTTCCCCTTCGTTTGCATAAATAATCTGTGAAAATAATATCATTCACAGGAGTTGAAATTTGCTAATCGCTTTTCTATATTTTGCTACACTATGAGTCTTGTACACGTAAAGTCAAATGATAAAAATTGCGGCCGATGAATCACAGCCTATGAATCATCCAGGTGCTATACCTCCTCAGCTGACACCCACGTGATTAGCAACACATCAAACCAGCTGTCAAGGCAGCATTCAGCTGGGGACAACCAAGTGAGGGGATACATAGTGTGAGGGCGACTACCATTGCGAACACCGTACTTTTCACTGCCATGTAGTGATACCTATATGAATGTCACTACTTGGACAGCCACCCTGTGGTAGTTAGCCTACAAGTAGTTAGTGGACAAAGTAATGCAATCTCTTCTCACAGAAACGAGGTCTAGTCGTGCAGTATTGAATGCGTTGCATGAATGGCAAATTAAGCCTAAGAGGAGTTGCTGACTTGTACTAGCCTCAGGCTACTAAATTTTGCTGCATCGCAATCCTAGGAGATGTGAGTATCAAGGATTTACAGGCGCTATCCTCTGTAGGAAAGCTGTACCAATCCTATTTAATTTATTATGCACTCTTTAACCTTTCAGAAAAAAAATGGTTTAAGGGTGTAGGAAGGATCCACATCTCCTCACTGAATCATAATTGATCATTTGGAATGGAGAAGATTGTGGTCGGCAAGTCTGCCATTTATGCAAGTTTGGGAATGACGTTAAAAATTGCAAATGGCATTTTGCTTGACCAACAAACGTGTAGTTACCAGAACTAATAGGGATCGGTGTACGGTTAAAGGGAAGGAGCCAATGCAAATGGTGATAACCCCCAAGCAAATAGAACACTGTGCTTAAATATGATAGACTATGGTACTACTTCGTTTTCCCATCCAAATAGTGGGGTAGTGGCTAAAACTTTTCCAATGAGGACTGAATGAATTTAGGCAGTCCAATGTGTTGTCCAGGGACAGAAGGTCTAGAGGGGGCTACTAGCATGGCCCTGTGCCCATTCCGCTCAACAAACAAACAAAAATCGAACCTAAATTACCTGCAAATCTAAAGTGAGAAGCTAAACAAATCGTCAAATTAGCAAACAATGCCATGTGAAGGAACAACTGGGAAGTACTTGCATTGGATGTATGGTAGAAACTGCATTTTCCTTCATAAAGGGGAGAAATTATTTCGCCATTTTGGCTCAATTAAGACATTCCTTATCATTAACAATGGTTGCAATGGTAGTACTGGCAAAGATTATGTAATCAGTAGAAAATGAATGAAGCATTAACTAAAGAAGTGAATCTGGGCTGAGTTATTTAAATGCAACCAATACAAAAATGCCTGAAAAGGGAAACAGAGAAGGTACGAATTGGGGTAGTAATCAAGTTTAGGAAGTCCGGATGAAGTTCGGATTGGTAATTGGACAGCATAGAACACGCTCTGGAATTTTCTTTCTTTCTTTACATTCGCTGCAGAACGTCGTCTATTTTTGGGCACCACGAAGCTAATGATCTGCCACAATCACTATATGGGTGGGGCAACACGCGGAATCTATTGGGGTCATTAATATGAAGGTCTGATACTGACATCAAAACCTATTTTGCCATCTCAAGTCTTATGGAAATCGACACACAGGGGAAATTGAAGGGCAAAACTAGAGGGGCGGCAAAGGCTCTGTAACAGATAAATTTATATTTGACAAGAAGTTTTCGCCTTTTCTTACTAAATACTGGGTTTACTGAGCACCTTGTTGCCATGCTAAACCTCACACTGTGTTCATTCTTAAATTCCTCAAGAATGCCTCGATTGCTAGACATGTTTCAAGGAACTATATAAGCATTTACTTCATTGATACAATTACAGACTTTTTGTGGATGGTTACGACTGCAGTAGTGAATTCGCCCCACAGTAAGAAATTAATTGAGTATTCAAACGACTAGGATTCCACACAAGTCCCTCAATTTAAGTGAAGAGAGAAACACGAAGTGTGTGCATACGGTTTCGGTCCAGCCAGTTTATGGCACCTAATTGACCTTCACCTTGTAGGTAGCATCAGCTCACCTGAAGTGCGTCTCTGCGTTGTATCAGTCCATCAAGCGATGGTGAGTGGGAGCACGGCATTCAAGAATGCTGGGGTTTCTGTGATAAAAACGCAAATCACATAATCTCGTAATGCAGGCACCTCCATCAAGGTTGTAGTTAAATGCGTAGCAACAGCAACGCAACTGGTAGCTCACCACTTGAGGTTTCATCTGAAAAGACTTTCAAAAGACCACTCAAAAAGGAAGGGATTTAAAATGTGCGATCCCGCATTAAGCTGAAAAGGTACGGAAGAACATTCAAATTCTGGTTGGATATTAAATCAAATTGGGGCAGATTCGTATGCTTTGCTATTTAGCAGTTCACTCGCCATAAATGGAACAATCACTGGCCTCTTGACATTTGGTGCCAATTACGAAGCCCAGGATGAGAACAGTATGCCAGTGAAAGTGATCATGATCCCTGGAATAGATAGAATTACATGGTGCAAAGTGCTGGCACCAAAAGGTAAATCTGCCCAAATCGGTAAAATGCTGCCATGCTGAAAATGCGGAACAGGCCAGCCTTACGTTTGATTGGGAATGGGGTTCCCTAATGGCACTAGAAATGTCCATAGATTGGGTGTTAGCAAATACTCCACAGGGAAATAGAATATTTCAAAGGGTTTTCCACATTCCACCAAAACATGCTAGAGTTGATTTTTCGTTTATGAGACAGAGAACTGCCCCCGTTCTTTCCACCGAGTGATTAGTATTGCGCAAACCATTGAGGGAATGTTTCAGTCATTATGACCTTATCAAATAGGATTGATCTTTTGTAGAACTAGTTACACATTATGGAATGGGAGCGGTAAAAGCTAAATTATGAAATAGTTATCTCGGTGCGTCTCCATACGCCAAAAAGAATATATTCGAGAAAACATATTGCCCCAAAAATTTCATGTTTTTACTGAAATATCCTGCCTTATGCTTCTGCGCGGGTCTCCTGCTCTGCGTTGAGCCGCGCGTTAACGCGAATCTACTAGCTGACCCTTCTAATTCATCCCCAGTAATTAGAGTTACAGCAGCGGTACTGCAAGTTCTGGCTTAGTGCAACCTCAAGCAACTTATGCTTTGCAGACAAATGAAATGAATAAATCAATGGGCCATTCCTTAGGAGTTGTGACGGGATAAAATTTGGAGCATCACGAAGATCGCCGTGGTGACGTAAAACGCATTTCTGGCATGGTCCGTGCATAGACCTGCTGAGTGCTCAAAGTTTTCCCAGAGAAAGTCATTCGCAACGCCGTCAAGTACACTGAGTTTGTTAAGCACAAGACTGTCCCTGTTTTGGAAGCAACCTATGTCCTCAAACGCCTTTTGTCGTACCATCTATAGCTTCAATGGCTCGGTTACGTCGTACCCAATGGGTAAATAGATAGATAGGTAGACTACGGTGGATGTCTTTGAGCACTTCATCGCGCTTCTCGCCATCTGAGAACATTTTGCTAGTATGCATTTGCTCAGTATTCATTCGCTCAATTAAGCTTACATAGGAGGATTCAGAGGTGCATGTTGCATGCGATAGAATCTTCTATTTCATCTTGCGTATATGCGTAATCCAAGTTGGCCTTTACTTGGTCGCCAACTGTAACTGCAATCTAGTGACATATTTAATATTATTTTCTACCAGGATCTAGACAGTGGAATAAGTTTGACGTCAGATTTTCCTGTGGTAATCAGTGATTAGCCCAAGCAAGAGCAGAATGCGATAAAGCTCACCAAGCATCCACACTATGCAAGGCCCAACGGTTAGACTAGCCAGAATAAAATTTTTCCAGCATTTTATCTGCAATTCTACTCAGTAAGAAAAAGACAATTGAGCGCATTATGAGTGCCTATTAAAAGGCGACTAGTTTTACAATGAAAAATGTGCCGTAAGATTCCACAGCAATGTAGTATTTGAATTTTGAATTTTCCCACGCGAATACTTTGGAATAATTTGCATTAAAACCCAGGTATAAGTGGAATTATCAACAAGAAATGTGCCTGATCTTTCTTCTGAGCAGCTTCTGTATAAGGTTAGGTATTTAGCATTTGTCACAGTTTTGTTTGCCGCTCAAAATTAATTATAGTAATTTGAGAGAGATTTTTTCCAAATTTGCGCCTCCACTCCTTTGTATATCCAGCAGCAGCATCACCAACGGCATTCACAGAATACCGTAAGACACCTTGCTACACACACTCAATTGGAGGACCTGACAACGTGAAGTAAACGTCCGAGATTGAATACGCAATCAAAATGCATAAGAACTTTGACTGAATTGGGAAAGGGAAGGTGTAGTGTAATCTGAGAGTACCATGATCATGAATTCGGGTACGTATGTTCTGCATATGGAGCACCATAGTACACCACAGGGGACCAGCGAACATAATGGAAGTGATCAAAGTCAGCATATAGGCATGAGGTGTTGCATGGCCAAATAATGCATTTTGCATAACCTCTCAACAATTAAAGTTTCCGAGAAAGACGCGCAACCACACGCACTTCGTTAGTCACCAAGTTTCACTGCCGTCAAGCTACAGGGAATTGGATGATTTACACAATTCTTTTATACCGCTAAAGATCTAGCGCACCAATGTGGGATGAAATAGACCACTACTTGGAAATAAAAGATGTTGAGTGAAAATGAGGTGTAAAAATAATTGGCTTGGTTACGAAAATATGCCTGACAATCGACATGCGATGAGAAAACTTATGCATTGTCAGATTGCCATATTTGACACAGCGAATTATGTCAAATTTTGCCAATTTGGATGCATGCAGTCAGGTACATCTTTTGAATTCGACTTAATTTAGTCTCAGCTTGAATCTGCAGTTGTGAGATTTACATGGATTCAATGGAATTTGACTTATAACCGCTGTTACTTCATTTCCTACAGGCAGATGGCCAAAATGGGGACAATGGTTAGGAGCAAATTCAGAAATGGGTCAGTATTAAACAAACCCTAGGTTTCGTCAAACTTGTGGAAGAATTGTTGTGCTGATTTGATGCTTACCAAGATAAATGAACAATATTCCTTCAATTGCAGCAGTCCTATAAGTCGTAGTTATCGCTTTAGCCAGTATTCTTCTAATTCGCTGTTGAATAGCGAGAAAATGCGGTGAATATGTAGCTTAAAAATATCCTTAAAAGGGATATAAAAAACCTCGCAAGTGCTCAGGACGGGAGATAATTTGTACTTGAGTATAAGTACTAAGTTGGTGACTGCTACGACATTCCAAAATGATATTTGACACAAAAATGTCTCTACTTTACAGAGATTGTCAAAAATGTCGATGTCAAAGGGAGAAAAGAGCATTATTTTAAGTCCAGCTTTGGGAGGGTGCTTAATATAATTTAAATGCATGCCTACAAATGAAAGTAGGTAGCATCTAGAATGGAACTAAAGTGGACATAATCATGTGGTGAAATAAGGCATAGAGCTCGAAGTCGCAAAAAAGCGACTTGCTGCGTTAAGTGGCGAATATGTGTGTGATCCTATTCATTAATAGCGTGAGGCAATTCAATAGTAGAAAATTGCAATGCCTCAACTTTAATTGAAGTAGGTGAGAAGTTTGCAAAGGCACCAGTGCAAATGCAATAAAGGCAAAGAGGAAATCCTCAGAAAGAAACCCATCATTCCCTCAATAATTGA
>NW_020170588.1:54742-62885 GCF_000524195.1 Echinococcus granulosus | reverse complement strand
CGAAATCCTGAAATTTTGGCCTTTTTTACATTGCTAGCTTGAACTTCAAAATAATTTCATGGGTATAATGCTGCACGTCTATTTCTCCAGTGCTACATTTTTCTCACTATAGCCGCCCCCCCCCCCCCCCCCCAGTCATATATATATATACATCCCTTCTGCCTAGGTAGTAGTAGTGATGGAGGAAATATCGTGTTTATTTACTCTCCTCTTTTGCAGTCCATATGACCTATTTTCTCCAGCACTGTCACCAAATGCACACAGTAAATGCTCTTACCCAAACAAGTCATCGGTTTAAGTGAATAGGCCGTAAGGCAGCATAAAATAGCTAAAAACCCACAAATTTTGCTAAAGTGGCAGCGTTTTATCCAATTCTACCCAAAAAGTTCGCATCAAATAGTGGCAAAGCGGGAGGCAATAAGGGGAAACTTATGCGGTCATTGTGATTTGGGTGTGTTAGACAAAGGAACAGCCACAGAGATAACGTGATCGTTTTTTTCTTCCATTGCATCCAACGTGGATAATCCACGTTGCATCCTGTGCACTAAAGGCGCACTTTGGAATCATTCATGTTTAGGACCTTGGACTGTACCATAAGGCAATAAAGCATAGAGTTAGGAGAGCCGACTGGAGACGCCAAAACCATGGTAGAGTAATAGAGAAAACCGAATTTACAAAAGATCGGACTTATAAATGTGCATTCCAGTGACGTAGTTGAGCAGTAAACGGATGAGTTTAAATTGCCTATAGCACAGACAGCACATCCTATGATGTGAGACTATATTTAGGGGTTGAAAGAAAGTTAACGTAATACCATACCAAACATGGGGACATGGATTAAGAAAAATAGACAGGTTTTGCAAATTTCCTCACATTTTTGATGCAGTGAATTAAACTCAGTGGTTTCGTGGAACGTCAAACAAATCGGACAATAATCATTTAGCACTACTAAAACATGCCAAGTACATTTGAAGGGAGATGCTGAGGTCGTGCTGTTGGATGCAAAGTGATGTGACACAGGGGCTGAGAAAAACCCGGATCAGCATGATTCGATCATTGGTTGCACAAGTCGTTGTGAATCGAATCAAAGCAGGAGTTGGTCAAATAAGTGCTTTTTATTTATTAATGAACTGACGTGAATGCCCTATGCATGTGCATTCATATGTAGATATATGCACCCAGTGACACTATACACATATATGCATGTACAAATATGTATGAATAGAGAGGTGAATATTAAAATTGAACGGCGCCTACTTTGATGCTCACGAAGCACGTGTGCTGGGTATGGGGTTTGGTCCTCATTGACGCAGAGCATATTGGGCATTCTAAAATGGCCATTTTGGTAAAGAAAGCAAGATGGGTGAAAGTCGCAAGAGAGCTTACATTGCATTCAATCTAAATCCAAAGGGACCGTCTGAATCTGCCCTCAGCTTTACATGTGACGAAAACGTGGAGAAGCATTAGTCACATACTTGACCAAAAGCTTAGAACGGAACAGGCACTTGAGTGAGGTTCGCCACACTACTTACATTTTCTCTTCAAATTATGAGATCGTCTTTCTACTTCGCCACATTCCGACTAAGTCGTGAAAAGTTTCGTCAGAGGAATTTCAGTGAAGTGGTCTTGTTTGAAAATCCAGTTGTAATGTAGTTCCACTGATGTCCTGTCACTTCATTCTCACTGAGCGAGGATATGTGTAATTCCCACTGATTACTCTGCACTCGTTAGTCGCGATGGACATTATGTGTGGAGAAAGGGCATGCTATGTAAAAGGTAGATTCTAAGTCCCTAATTATTCTTGACTACCTGTCTGTGATGTCAGTTAGACATGTACCACACAATGGTAGGGTGGCGATTAGGCCCACTCAGGGATGCGTTATTCTTCTGGATCTACACCGCCATTCCCTGATTATTGAGGAGGTGAGATTCGCCTAACAGGACGAGCGTGCTAGTGGTTAGGGTCGAGTTTAAACATTGTAGGTCTGTGGGACATTTTTGGGCGGTATTGTGCTCTCGTTTCAGTGAAGTATTTCTTATGAATTCGGTCAGCGCGCAGCTCATTCATGCAACCGACACGACCTCGGAGGCATGAAGCATCGAAGCCACAATCCACCTCGCATCATGATGCACCAGCGTCACATTTGGACAAGTAAATTCTCCACTATCAGACATCATGGAGAAGTACCAAAAAAATCGCCATTACTTTGCAATAAATGACCATTTCTGATGGGTAAAAATGCAGTCAGCCGAGGTAAGTGATGCCTTTTGACTTGTGGAGACTGCGCAATGTGGAATCGTTGTGTCTAATCTTTATCGCTAGATTTGAGGTTTCACTGGATTGAAAATAAAAACACGTTTTATCTGTCCGCTTAGGATAATTTCTCAACGGATGTGATAGTTATCCCACTATTCGTTAAACGCTTCGTCCATTAGACCTGCAGGTTCACTTCATTGCAAACATTGGAGATGGGGAAACAGCAGATCAACCTTGCACCTAAGAGTCTGTTTATCTTATGTTGAAGGACTTCGATGAAGGTGATGCCTCTTGAATGTTGCAAAATCCCAGAGTTATTGACTCACCTGGTCATGAACTAACCAAGCTCAGTATACCAAAGCCGATAGCACCTAGGCGCACAAAATAGAGTAAAGAAAAATCTATTCCACGTAGGCACTTCTGTTCCATTTTCAGTCCAAGTAAGTGCCCGTTGAAGCATTTGAATTATCACGAAACTGCCCCATTTCATTGGCAGCAAGAATGAGGACCTCATCTTTGATCGCGATGCACAGAAGTACTAGCACCACTTATCGTGCAACAGCTGGTTGGACTGTGCACACTGGCAGTCTAAGTAGACGTGCCAGTCGAGATCAGTAGACCTAATTCTCACTATCATCTTTTAGAAAGAGAGGAAGGAATCAAGAAGGAAAGGAAGAATGGGGAAAGCAAGTATGACAGGCCCCTACTGTCACAAACTGGCAGATGCACAATGAGCATATTCCAAGTGGGACGGAAGTGTACACGATTCGAGAGGCCATCATTAATTGTGGTCCGTTGCTGAGTCATTAGATGTGGCAACTCCTTGTAGAAGCACTGGCCTGATGTGTCAAATCTGAGACTGAGTGTTGCAGAAAAGTGTAATTAAAGGTGACTTTTTACCTCCATGTTGATCAATGAGGTCAATGGGGAAAGTCCAACCTCTGCAATAAATTTTGAAGAGTGACCCTTTGAATAGCGCGCGGTTCCCACCATGATCTAGGCTGTGCAAAATCTCGGTGACAGCGTATCCGCGCAGAATGTGGGATGTATTGGCATGCATGGGTCCATCCACTTAGTCAAGACCAACATCTCTGAATCTCCGAATATAAGGAAAAAAACATTATTCATAAATGAAGTAATGGGAAATCCCCCGTTTATAAGGTAGGTGTTAATTTTGGAGAGAGGCGATTGAGTCCACTCCAGCCAGCTTTTAATCGACTGTTAAAATTACCATGAGTGGCGATGGGAAGTATGGCTCGTAGCAGTAGTTATGGCATGTTATACTAGAAGTCAAATGAAGCTTAACATAGATCGGAGGTGAGTGAAGTGAATTTGAAATAGTGCTTATGTTTGACGACCTCCATCAGTGCAAAATATTAATAGATAACGCACCGTCATTAAGGATGAACATTCTCCTCCTCATTCACATCTCTGTCTTCATTGTTAAGTTTTGCTCCAGCTCAGCCGCAAATTGGCAAAAGTTGGCTTTTGCATATCGTTGTTCTATGTGAGCAGCTTCACTGATGGTTTTCACAGGATGGTGTATGCCTTAGCCTCAACATAGCTGATATTCCACCCCCTACCCTCCCACCTCTTCGTTTGATATGTCCTCGCATTTGTAAGATGTCGCAATGTCTCCAAATACCTCCAACTCCCTGATTTTCAAATATCTCTGCCAAGACATTGGTAAAGGGAGAGAAAGGAGGAGTAACAACAAGTTTTGCCAAATTAACCCAAAAGTTGATGTGACCTCAGTAGTGGAAGTGTGGTCTCTGATGACTGGCCCATGGTGCATGAGATGAAGCTTGTTCACATGCCTGTGTATAAAACTGGACAAATTTTTAAGCCAATTGGACTCACTAGGTGAATTTCATGATTGGCTGACTTCTAAAAGAGATGATGCCTATTCTACTGGCCGCAAGGGTGATCATTCTTGAAGTGATTGCCGAGATCATCGACTATGGATTTGTAGCAGCTTCCATATTGGTGCTGCTTTTCTGGTGCATATACAAAGTTGTTGAGTCGGAACTGCTCCCCTGGCCTCCTTACAACTCAAAAGTTCACCCAACTGTTGCAGAGCAATAGCGGATGGAGAAGACTTTGTTTGCTGTACTCTCAATAACTGCAGTTTAAAAGACCAGTTGTTAATGTTGCCGACTTGGGAATGCGTAACCATGGCCTCCAAAGTCACGACTGCTTGTGGCCAATTTCGCCTTCAAGCCTTTGTGAAGAGGAGGTAGAAGGGATTTAAATTAAGAGTGAATGTACGTGATGACGCAAATGTAAGGAAAGCCCATTCGAATTCTTTCTTATGAAGGCCTTATCTGAAACATCTTTATTGCTGCAAAGTGCCAAATAAGAGTCGAAAGAGCCATTCGTGATCACATTACCTCAGGTTGTGTAGCGGTTTATGTTAAGTCGGTCCCCTTTTCGTTGTGAAACAGTTGGTGCTGACCCACAGAATTGCAGAAAGTTTTGTGGTGTTATGAGGGAGATGGCAATCGCGACATTGTCGCTACTAATTTACACAATCTGTATCAGTGTGTGGCACTGGAATGAGATACCAATACGCCCAATCATCACCTACGAAGTAACAGGGGAGGATAAATGTCAGACGAGGCACTGCTGCAAGGTTCAACGATGAATCACATAGAAGGCGGATGGAGAAATAATGCTGTGTCATTAAGGAGCTAGTGAGGTGGTTTCGGTTGCAGTAAATCTACCCTAAGCGGTATTGTTTCCTATTGGTTGGTAAGGTGGAAGTCCTCAACCCGCTGCTCCATTCATTGGCTTTTCAGTCTGTGTGGTGTGAACGAAAGCAGATACATGGCAAATCGACGAGGTACTACCATCAAAGCTAATCAGCAATTCGTTATGAAATACAACTTGCCTAGTTAATAGTGCTGTGTGGTGGCAGTGGCCCTTTTTCGGTTGGTCGTGGGAACGCATGAAGAGGTATGTTGATCCCATAGCCATCACCTGACTAAATGTAGATTGTGGGATTTTGTTGGCAAAGTAGAATGTCGAATCTACACCTCTTAAAGCACCAATGCGTCTCATGGTTTTAAAATTGGGAAACAGGCTTTCCCTTTTAATCGAAAGGATAACAGGTTATGCAAAACCAATGAGGAGAATGAAGACTTCTATTATTTGGAGCGTCAATAACACAACCACTTTACCAACTTGATTCGGTGAAAGGCAGGGTGTTCAAAGCAGACAGCATCTCTACTTGCCGTTTCGAAAGTATTATGAGCCAGCTCTGTGACAGCCATACAAACAGGCACACGGGCATTAGGTAGAGCACGCGAGAATATGGGAGGCGATTTCACAATGACAGAGAAGTTGCTTGCTTCTAACCTCCATGTTACAAATGGGGAGGGGAGTAGACAATACGTGGACAAAACGTAGGCTTGTCGGTAGTGACCATCTGTCAGCATTCTTCCCATGGAGTTAGGTCAGAGTGTGTGAGAATGCTGACCACATCTGCTGCTATGCATCTGAGAGTGGACACCACGTGCTGGGTAAAAGAAACCCTGCAAGTGCGCACGAAGCAATCGGAGTTGCGAAAGTAATTCAAGAGGCAGTCTTGACGTTTAACCTGTCATTTCCACCCATTAACCTCCAAAATATCTCTACGCCCAACAAACGCAAAAGAAAACCTGAAAAATCGTTGAGTAACTGCCCGAATTTTCCCAAATCCAAGTGCCGTGTGAGATTTACTTCACGAGGCTGGTTTAATTATCAAGTCTTCTCAAAATTGCATTTCTATGCTTTTTACGCTTAACAAAATACTTTAAAAAGTGCTGATGAAGGACCAAAAACGAACAAAATTATCAAGAAATTGTGCATTTAAAGTCATGAGTGCAAAGTTTTTGGTGGAATGGCAGGCACCCATTACCCAACATTTAGCAAAGTCCATGGATTCGCCCCACGATGATCATTGTGGAAGCGATTGCCACTGAACTGTTAGCTCATTCCGTCGGTTCTAAAAACGAACCCATGTGGCAGACCACGAAGGCCCAACAGTCCAAGCTTTTCCTGAGAGAACATCATTACGCTTAGGCCATTACTGATGGAGCATAGGTCAATCTCTTGGCTCCTTTGGCCTTCCCCCTACTCACTGCACTACTCTCTGCCTTTCTGAATTACGCAGTCTGTGGGGAAGGGGGAGAAGAATGGACTATGGCCTTTAAGAAATACAAGATCTGGGTAAGTGAAGATGTTCTTCGCGGCCAAACACAACTGGATTACGGAGGTTCCTTAACATTGTAGTTGCAGCCGATTTTTGAATTAGCTACAACGGAAGGAGAGGAACTTTCTTGTAGGCCAGTCAACTCCTCCCTTAAAGGTGAACTACACGGTGTAGATTAACTAAGGGTAGATTGATCACCGTGACTCGTTGATGAGTGGATTTAAATACGGTGGCAATGGTAAGGCGTGGGTTTTCACCCACTTTAGTGAGGGACACATGTGGGTTGTTGGAATTGCAGCTGTGTAAGAGCCGACAAAGGCAAGAAGATATGAGTAATTTCATACAGAACCACATGGCCTGCCCACATGCTGTAGTCCTGGTCTATTTCTCTTTGCGTAGATTTAGTAATCTCCCTTGGCGTACTTCAACAACGATCGTGACGACGGTAACGAAACGCACTGGTTTCACTCGAAAATGTGGCAGGGAGAAGGTGAGGAAGAGAAGGAGAATAAGTGTTGACAAGACCGCCCTTTTATTCGGCACTGTGTATTCGATGGTTATCAGTCAGTAAACAAAGTATGTCAATATTCTATATCGTTACAACCTCTCTACTGAATGACTTAAGCAGCATGTGCAACCAAATCTGTACAAATTTAGGACAAGTGGGAATTGTTGCAGTTCTAGCCCATTCCACAAAACCCTTACCGCCGATAAACAGAACACATCTTTATCAACTTTACTTCAAACGCGTTGAGGCATGAAATGAAAGGTGACGTTTTGTAGGTAGTTGCCATGTCATCAGAGAAATTGATAAGTCCTTCAACTTTGTGCAGTCCCATTCCTTCCCTCCATACAGTGGCGATATCTCAATCTGTTCAAAGCAGTAGATTACATCTAATTCACTTGCTATACGAACGAAGAATAACTAAACAGGAAAGGGTTATCTCAAACTTACTAGAATGAAAGCCTCTCACCATCACAGAATTACCTCAGAAGAAGATTTATTTTGGGGAGTCATGACGAATGATTTGTCTGTCATTGTGCCTGAGGTAAGGTGTACTTGCTAACATTGTGAGCCGGAGGAATTGGCCTTAATGAGAGTTAATTTAGCCGACTGATGAGTATGATGAATAAGGCGAAAGAAATATTGCCAAATGAGGTGCGAATTGTTCAGGAGGTGATTGCTGCCATCTGTATATTCACAACGAAGTTAGACAGATCTTGGACGAGAAGTCCATACTGCAGACATTGTGGAAACACTCAGTGCCGTGAACCAGTGTTGGTGTACACGAATCACCACCGTCCTCGCCTATTTATTGTACCTTGACAGCTCTTGACGTCACAGTGAGTATTGGCGGTTTAAAGGAGGAGCGAATGGGAGAAGAGAACTAGTATCCTTGGGTACTGGAGAAAAGCGCGCAAAGGCGACCTAACGGGAATGTGTTAAGGCCTTTTTTATTGGATCACTGTAACCCCTCCTTCTTCTACCTGCCAAATCTTTCTTTTCTTTGACGAGGTCATTCAATTTGCCCATTTGGGAGAGCCGGGTAATATAAGGGCGCTACGTGGAAAGCACTCATATTGGCCTGCTCCAACTTGACATGTGCGTCACGAATGCTGCTCCACATGGTGTTGGAAATGGAGCGGAGGTCGCGATCTAAGTGCGAGTCTCCTTATGCTGTAAAGTATTCTGG
>NW_020170588.1:51239-54642 GCF_000524195.1 Echinococcus granulosus | reverse complement strand
TATGAAGCGGCACTAAGGCGGAGTTCGCAACTAGCCTGTGTTCTTCAACTACACTTATGTGGTTCCATTTTGCATAATTCACTAAGTGGGATATGTCACCTTCTCTTGACGTCAGCGTGAAGAATGGAGAAGGTGAGTCTGGTCTCTTCCACTGTCAATACATGACAGATTGTAAAGGGGTTTACTCCACAAAACGATATTCCCTTGAATGATGATTGAAAAATTTTTCGGAGCATAACAAGATTTAAAAATAATGATAGGCTTTATGTCTATTCCGCCATTTTCTCTCATCTTCAGAGAAGTCTCAGGATGCCACCATAATGGCAACGGAAAGCAAACGCCATGGTAAAGGACATCTGTCCAGGTTATTACTGCTGGGTGGTAAACGTTAACGGGACGGAGGAAGTGAATATGCTGCGGAGGGGGAATCGGTGATGACTCCAAACAGAAGGACTGAAATTGATGTCTACTCTTGGGAAGCACCCCAGGCATCATCTGGAATAGCTTAGGTGCAGAGTTTCCCCGCCATGCCCGCATAAATTTGTCGATAAATTGAACTCGCGATAAACCTTCTACTTCTCCACTTGATGGATGGAGCCCGCGTAGATATGGCTGGGCAGCTTTGAAGTGAGAATACCTCGATAAGGAGGAACGGACGCGAAACCCTTATGTTATACTCCGTCCTTCCTTGTATAAATCTACCTTTGGGCCATGCCAGTTACAATGGTACTTTCTGTATGCTGAATATATATACATATTCTGCTCAAGTGTTATGTCTTTTTTCGACTTCAGGAAAGTCTCAGGGGCTACATATGTGTGCATACGTATAGAATTTTTCCTAGTCGAACGTCACCGATACAGTTGTATATTTCCATACTGTTTTATACTTAAATGAAATAATTCAAAGCAAAATTATTGAATACGCACATCCTTATGTGTAAAATGTTTTAAGAAGACAACATCGGCACATGCATTTACATATGTGTGTTCAAACCCACCTGTTATCAATTCATCACAGCATTATCCATTTGTTAATCACTAACATCTTATTCACTTCTGATCAAGATTGATGCATGTTTGCACACCTAAACGTGTGCTGAATTTTACTAATACACGTTCAGCTAATATTACACACACAGCCTACATTTACACATGCTAAATAAATATTAATTAAATTTCACTTAAACAACATCAGCTCTAGGCAATACTCCTTCCATTTGCCATACTTATGAGTGTTTATGGAGTAAACTTGGTCCACTGAAATTGATATGCACTCCCATTCACTATGGAAGGGTTTGAATATCCTGACAACCTCAAGAACACACACCAAAGACTTCATCATCGAAAGAAACTGAAAATATTCAACACACCTCTATGATCTGGCTGGCAATTTATACCAAACCTCCTCTGAAATAGGCCACCAAGCAAATGTTGGGTGGGCGTCCAGATGCATAAAGTAAAGTGCCTCGCTGCTCGACTGGACCAAGTTTTGGTGGAATAGTAGATGTTGACAGAAGAGGGGGAAGAGGTGCCAATTAAGTTAACACCTGATAGTGCAAAAGTCGAAGGTCTCAACATTCCAACCATTGTAGAATAATTATAATATTTCCAAACGAACATTTTCGCAGACATTGGTTTTATTGGACGACTCATCCAGGCCACCGATCCGCGACAGTGTAAGGGTGAGAAATACATCACCCTTTGCTGAGGGCGCGATTTGCGTGTAGGGATGGAGGTATGATTTTTCATCGGTATCATGTGGTAGATAGTGGTTCACAGCTGGGTTCAAAGCTGTCGCATTAGCGTAGTGGTACCGAAAAGGCGGATTCGGTATGCATCTGGTGAAAGTGTACTCGCCTCCGAGACTAGTTTTTCACAACGAGCTATTGAAGTAAAACCTGATTAGTGATCTTCTAGCCACCACTGCTGTATCCCCCTAGTTTCCTTTTCTTCTCGTCCATTTCACAAGGCGAAAGGGATGAGTGTCTGTTCCTGTTACTGATGCAAATCCGCATGTATGGGGACACCTGAAATTGAACTTGGTCGATCACTAGTAGTAGTAGAGGTAGTAGTCTTCGCGAGTGGTTCAAAACGCGAGATGCACCATCAGGTCGCCAAGCATGATGTATGGGAAAGGGAGAGCACTATGCCACAGCAGTGATAACTTCACTTCTCTAGACACATTTAAGTAGCATGTTAGGAGTTTTAGGAAGAAAGTACTAATTAGGACTGCTTTCGCGCATCAGTTATTCCCCTGACCTGGGATGGTAAGGTGCAGCCTCTTCTGAAATGTCGTATTAAGAACGCCACGGCCAAACGTAATGCGATCCTCAGGGTCCATAGCTGGATTCTAAGAAACCGCAGTGGTATCTTCCTGCGCATGTTTGCCATTAGTCTTGCCGTAGTTGAAATTATCGGGCTTGGATGTGTCCATCGACGGTGCTATGCATAAAACAAAAGTAGTCTCAATATTTCTTATATTTATTTGTAAGTTAAAACGAAAGTAAGGAAAGAGGTACATTGTCCGATAAATCGTATTTGGAAAGGAACGGATTGACGAGGTCACACACACAATAATTTATAGGGTAGTGTTGGTATGGTGCTGTTGGTTTGGTATGCTGTTCGAATCATGTTTCCGAGATTATAAATTTTGCATCTGGCTTCAAAGGCAGTGCCATTTTCATTAGGAAGATGGATTAGGAGAGGACAGGCTTTGTTTGTAATTAGGCATCAGCCAATTAAGTGGGAATTTTCAGCATAGTTGACATAAAGTATTCCATGGACTTAGGATCCATACTGTTTGGCCGATCACACATCCATCTATCAGCTTGTGACATCTTAGCATCAGATCTCTCAGCCATTGGCATCGTTCTGGGCATATTTGGCATTGTGAGTTGACTGATGACTGGATTGGCACTAGACGAAATGGCATCAATGTTGGGTATATATGTGATCATCCGCTGGAGCAGTCTCGCGTCCATACTTGTTACGATATCTCTCACGTACGGAAGTCCTACAGTCATTGCAATGCATATGCGTCCACACTGGAGGCGTATCTACCGAATCCTGGTGCGTGTATCAAAGCTTATTGAAGAATTTTCAGATCTACATGCATGAGAAGTTGATTCAAGTTAGGCGTGTGGAGGAGCATTGATTGGAGTACATGTGGATCCATGGTGGACACGTAAGTGGAAGGGTATGGCATTTGAGGCTGTGGATACATTGCCTGACCATAGCTTGACACACCATAGTCCGCATAAACTGATGACCAACTCCACTTCAAACCCTATAGTACGCTCTAATCCTACTTTGCGAATAGGAGGCCTAGATTGACACCTTGCCTTTGCCTGGTAACTGCCACAACCGCAATCTTGGAAGTGGCTGAGGCGTAGAATTGAGCTTT
>NW_020170588.1:49920-51139 GCF_000524195.1 Echinococcus granulosus | reverse complement strand
GAAATTTATTGTGTGCATCAAAGAAAGTTTTTGTTATCATTCCATTAATGGTAGGAAAGCCCCAAAGTCCTATAAATCGCCCTTCTTATCCTCAGAACGCAGTCTTCCATAAGTAAATTAATTTTTTGCAGTCTTTTCTCCTCCATGTTAGATACGATTTCTAAATAATTTGGCTGCAATTGAAGCAAGGTAGCCAATTTCTTATAATCCGCGAGCTTTAAAAAGTGAGGAAAGTAAAATATTTTCGACTTCATCATTTCAATCTCCTCTTTTGTAAATAAATACCATGCATTTAAGTCTGTTGATAGTACCTTTTCCGACTTATTAACTATACCACGTCCTGTATATTCTTTTGCTTTCTCCAGATGACTTTCAACAAGCATAAAATGTGCTTTATCGAGGCTTTGTTTAGCAATAGTTAGGTTTACATTAACGGCTTTTAGCCCATTCGGATGTAATTTGTCCACAGCTCTTTTAAAAAGTACATAATGCTGACGTAACTTAACCCTATACCTCGGATCATGTAACCTGAGTGGCAAATCAATGAGGGGTATTTTCGACCGTATTAAATCAAACTTCATATCTGCAGGATCTCGTGTCTCAGTTGTAGCTGTTGTCGGTGCCCCTTCCGTAACCTTCATCACCATGCTAAAAAAGGGTGTTAAATTATTTTGCGGAGTAGTCGTGATTGCCTGTGGAGGTGTATATGTATCAACTTCACTCCCAGAGATCTCGTCCACCACATTAGGTCTCTTCGACGCATTATCCGTGGAAGGTATTTCCGACTGCTCAAATTCAAGATCCTTGTCCGTATATATAGGCGCATTACTTGTGCTTGTTGTCCTCGCCACTTCCGTAGACTTCATCTCCACGAGAGTTGGATTCTTTTGCAGAGTAGTCGTGATTGACTGTGGGGATGTATATACATTGAGGTCATTTGAAGAAATCGCATTCTTCTGGTCAGGTGTCGTCCAAACATTAGAGGTGGAAGGTATTTCCGATTGATCTAATTTAAGCCTCTCGTCCGTAAATAAAGTCGCATGTGTAGCAACTGTTGTTAGCACCCCTTCCGTAACCTTCCTCTCCATGTTAGACACGGGTGTTAGATTATTTTGTGGAGTAGTCGTGATTGCCTGTGGAAGTGTGTATGTATCAACTTCACTACCAGAGACCTCGTCCTCCACATTAGGTCTCTTCGACGCACCATCAATGGAAGGTA
>NW_020170588.1:47629-49820 GCF_000524195.1 Echinococcus granulosus | reverse complement strand
CTTGGTAACTTGTTGATCAGGATTATAATAGCTTCACTATCAAGGCTGGTAATCACCTCATCAATGTTTGGTGTTGACTCAATGAGCATTGTCAGATCCTCGGGACTTGCTTTCATCAGAAATTCTGTCATCGTTCTAGAGTGTGCATGCCTTCCATGGGCTCCACTACCCCACATCTCCTGCATTGCCATCTGCGGATATAGGGCGCTTTCGAATCCATGACACCATGGGCTGGAGCATCTGTAACCGCAGATGCCAGCTCGACACCTGTAGCCAGTATTTGCACTTGAATGCCGAACAGCTGTCTGATATGACGGAAATGTCGGATGTGTTGGATAACCGAAGCCGACGACTATGAGACAGGTGATCACGATAGCAAAGATCCGCATTGAACACAATGCAGTTATGCGATGTTTTCGATTATGATATGCAATTTTATAGACGTTTGCGTAAGGGGGTACCATGTTCTTACCCACACCATTGGTTTGTTGTCATAGTCACGCCTCACTAACCCCGATTAACTTCTCCGTCAGTAACAATGACCTCATGTTTGGCCGTGTTACCATTGTAGCATGTGTGCTGCGAAGGCCATATTTCTTCACTTACAATGATGTCCATGATTTGTTCGACATTCCACATGTAGAGAGTGATAGATGCAAAGTTGTAGACTTCGCCTTACTGGTAGAATATTTGGACTATCCACAAATGAGCATTGGCGAATAGGAGGTTAATTTTAGTCCTAATGATATCGCAGTTGCATTTCCTTCTCGCGTGCTGCGACTTCTCATAAATACTTGTTGCTAGATAATGCCACGGATGTAATTCCAAACGATTATCTCAGTGAGGTAATTTAGGGTACCACCACAGGCCCACATAATGTCACTTGTGAACGCTGATTCAGGTAGCGGGAATTTGACATGCAAGCCTCTTCTGTCTCCAATAGATCCACCTCCACTCTTGTGCCTTTGATCTACAACTCCTTTCAAGCCATCTCTTCCCTTATTCCCTTAGTTTTGTATTTGTTTGCGATGTCTAATTGTGCTTTAGAGATAGCTGTGTGGAAAGTAGGCACAATGGGACGATAATTTAAACGTCTACCTCACTCACTGCGTTAAATGGACCTGTCATTGCACATGAAAGCACCCAACTAGATCATTCCAATGTTGCAGCCACCAAAGCATGGGACTACTGAAATCGGCGCTACGGCGTGATACCACACCCTGTCTTGCTTGCTTTCTCACTTTGCACCGTCTGATGTCCTAACTGGGTTCACTTCTCTACGCACATCTAGGTAATGTTATCCGCACATGCTCTGAAAACGATATCTCCATAGCCTTTTACCAACCTTCATATAGGCGTGTCCATTTGTCAGGTGAACATGTAAATTTTGTACAATGCGAGAGTCTTTAACACCTCTACTGCCTTGAGACTGCCCTGAAGGCAAAAGAAGCCATAATACCATGGCAAATATGTTCTGTCAATGTACAGAGTAGCTTAAAGGGGACTACTGGCTTGGCCTGGAGGCCATGCGGCTATGCAAAATACAGAGGCGGAGCATTCAGTGCCCTCTAAAACAAGGTGAGGTGCTAAACTAACCATCGAAGCATTGCAGATCAATCTGTTTGAACAATTGCCGGTTGCGTCTCTAACGCTGTCAGTGACATGCAAATTCACCGTGTTTACAGCTGTCACAACTATTTTACTGCAGATTTAGTCTGTGCTACCAACTGGAATGTTCCCAAACCACTGCACTCATACCTCCTGTGAAATTGTGTTTGTGGGGCAGTGTTTATCTTGAGTTCTCCAGCATTTGACATACCCGTTGTGCACTAGATAAACACCAACAAAAGTATTTATTATTTCCTTCTAAATCACTTATGCAAAACTGACGGATAAGAAGAGGAAAACAGTTCTGCTGAAACCTGTATTTGCGATGTTCATTTGAACATTTGTTCCCTGCTTTAAATAGTTTCAAATTAGTTACGCCGATCCTAAGACACAAAACTAACTTTATGCTGACGAATGATGAAGTGAATTGATTTGAAATGATTGAGTGGTTCGTCCCTAACTTTTGTACCTCGTTTGATACAGCTCGTGACGTTGCTTTCACACAGTGTGTTGCGCATGCGTGAGTGGACAAGTGATTGGGAAAGTGAGTTAATGAGTGCCTGCCTAAGGGAAGGAGGGAGGA